>NC_045756.1:1091302-1103239 GCF_008692095.1 Etheostoma spectabile
ATTAGGTGCAGTCTGTGGGGCCACATGGTGACAGCCAGCCTAGCCGGGCCATCCACTTCAGGACTCTGGAGAGGAGTGACCATTATCCCGCCGGAGTACTGGACCATCGTAAATAACACACACACACACACACACGCACGTATTACACATATTGTACACACACACACACATATTACACATACTGTACACACACACACGCACATCTTACACATACTGTACTCTTTAACTTCCTTTTTTCTATTTCCTGACACCATGACTTACAGTTTGTCCTCAAAAAAGTGCATTTTTTAAAGAAAAAAGTTCAAATAAAACATACATTTGTCTGTGCATGTTAAACCACCAAGAACTACACCTCCATCATTTAACACTTTCCTCGTCTTAATATGACAAACAGACTTGTATTTGTCAACGTTTACAAAACTAATCGCTCAACGCTGACTGGTTTTCTTTGTGAGGAGTAGATGAGATCAGTACCACTCTCATGTCTGAACAGTTTGTAGCAACAGCCATGAACTGGTTAGCTTAGCGTACCATAAAGACCACACTCCCAGCCTGGTGCTTGTTTGTGCATTGGCAACCAACGTAGTTTCCCTTCTGATAAAGCCATCATAGTGAACATGTAATTGTGAATCTTGTGACTTTGTTTTGTGCGTTTCTCTTCAGATGAACCGGCGATGGAGGGCCTGGGCATGACTCCTCACCTTCAGACCGGGGAGCTGCTCATCATCACCACGGTGCTGCTGCTGTGGGCAGGTGTGGCCAAAGTATTATTCCTCAAATAAAAGTATGTCAGAATAATCAGGAAAATTAAGTTAAAGTGTTATACTATTATATATTCTATCATTAGATTATTATGACTCATGCGTTGATGTAAAAGCAAGGTTGTAATTTTGTAGTTGCTTGAAATGGAGCTCATATTGAATCATTATTTCAAGTCCAATTTCGTAAATCCTTAAATCCAAGTCATCAGTGTGCGGGTCCAAGTCAAGTCAGGAGTCCAGTCACCAGAGTCGAACTCGAGTCTCGACCAGGACTCGAGTCCGAGACCAGGACTCGAGTCCGAGACCAGGACTCGAGTCCAAGTCCAGGACTTGATTACTCCATCACAAGGCGTACACAGATAGAGTATACTGGGAGTATTTGGAGTATACTGACTGATGTGTTTTTGACGTTGTTTCGGTCATCTCCCCCCCCCCCCCCCCCCAGCTGTCATCGCCCTCTTCTGCCGGCAGTATGACATCATCAAAGACAACGACTCCAGCAGCAGCAAAGACAAAAGCAAGAGGCCGCTGGTCCGAGCCGCCCCCCCCTACTACAACGCTTCGGCCGGCAGCTCCCCCATCTACCACAACGGAGCGGTGCACGGCAGCAGGGTGACTCATCTCTACTCCCTCAACTTCATCAACAAACTCTCCCATCTTTCCAAACCTTACTCCTCCATCGCTTTCATTTGGAACCTCTCTATAATGCATGATGATTCTTGGCTGCCAGGAGTACTTTGTTTTGTCTCTGAAGAGAGCCTTTGTAGTTGCATCTGAGATCTCCTAGCAACCAGAACTGCTGCCATCGTGGCTAAATATAAAACAACCAGGCAGGAAACAGAAGAGCTTGTTAGATGGCTGATGTGGATCAGTGGCATGCAGTGCGCCGATGTAGCTCTGTCTCCAAAGACGAGACGATAAACTCGAGTGGGATCAGTCGGTCTTGGCTGCCGCTGCATCACATGTGTTCCCAGGAATCTCTCAGTCTCTTAAGATGATGAGAAATCAATGAGTGGGGAGTGGAAGGTGCTGAGGAGCTGCAACGTGAACATCCAAATGTGTTGTATAGTACTTACAACCGAGGCCAGATCACATCTAAATCATGACTCTCAATAAGAAGGATCATTCTCCCTGATGTGATATGTTTGCAGATGCTGGCTGATTCTTCTTGCATTGATAGTGCATGTCTACATTTGAATATTGTGAATTTAGTTTGGTAGCAATTTTGGAAATATGTTCTTTCGGTGAGACAGTGACTGTGGAAAGGTACCCACACTGAACACGGGAAAACTTAAAGCGTGATTTAATAACCATGTATATGGTTATGTAGAGATTTGTTTAGCAATAGTTAAAAGATGAATTACTCATTAAAAGATTTGCTGTCCAATTAGTCCTCTTATCACTTCAGCTCTAATGCATTTGAGACAGGAGATCTGTAACCCTTTAATATCCTTATATTACCCCCAAAGTAGCTTGAAATATGGAAAAAATCATCTTATTCCACTTTCTTTATAACAGAGTTAAATATAGTAAAACTTGGGACGCTATATGTCATGAAAAGATGAATTCCAGATTTTTTAGGCATCATTTTACAAACATTACTCCCTAATACAACCTGACATCTTTGCTATATTTTTTCTCTCCTTAAATATTTTGCTTGAATTTCAAGTAAGGTTCAGAAAGACTGAATAAAGTTTGGCTGCACAGCATGAGTTTACAACAATTGACAAGGTTAAAAGTCAAATTGGATTATGAACAATTACATTAAATGGGTATAAAATGGCCTAAATGATTAACCTGTGTGGTGAGGATGCATGTTAACGAAGAAAGATGTCAGATTTAGAGGCGGAAGACATTAAGAAATGTGTTGCTTTTGTACATGTTGCCTCAGGGCAGAGAAACCAGAGCAAAACAAGATGTGACAAACATGATGTATTTAATGTCTGAGCGCCTCGATAACCAGGTGTTTCTCATCATCCTCCCCACAGTTCCAATTACTTCTTATTTTCAGCCATAACCTGAACTCAATGAAGTGAGAACTTCATCTGAGTGTGTCTTAAAGGTCGGGGATCAATGCGCAGCCCATTAATTAGCGAATACACCTTTAACAGACGTTATGTATTAAGTGCATGAAGGCACATGGCGATGCATGTGAATCCATCCCACACTCTGAGGTGTATGACTCATGTTCATATATGTGAACCTCTCTGTATATGACTCATGTGTTTATGAATACAGCTCCCTCTCACTGTCCCCTCTCTCTGTTTCAGCTCCACAGAGCCTCCTCCTCCATCAGCATCATTAGAGTCTGAGTTTGGACGTTTGGTTGTGAGACTCGACCTGCTGTACAGAGCAGGACAGCTGGAGTCCAACGCCTGAGGAACCTCAGTGGGCTTATCACCAAAAGTGGAGAAGTTATAGACCTGACTGAGAGTCTGATTTATTGTAAAATATGGAGAAAGTAAGCAGCACTCCATGAAATTGAAACAGTGGAGGAAACGGATGACTACTGCTCTCTAGTGGCAGATGACTGCAGCATGAGGACATGCTACACCAGGAACACATGTGCACCGCAGCTATTTTTAGAGCTTTTCCAAGAGCAGTTCAGTGCAAGAGGACACACTCAGACCTGCAGCCGAACATTTCCTGCTGTACAAAAAATGTTTTATTTCTGTTACGTCGTCTCTCAAAGATTGTAAATATTTGCCAGCATGTCGGCCTCAAATTAATTTAAAAAAGGGTCTGTGTGTCAAGTCGGAGACAACTTGTTGTTGAATTTGTGTGTGTGTGCGTGCGTGTGCAAATTCTACATTTAGCTTCACCTCATCTCCTCCTCACCTAATCAATAATTCAATGTACAGTAACATAAGAAAGAGTGTATTATATGTACAGTAATTGGAATATGTACAAAGGTCAAAGTAAGTGGTGAGTATAGTAGGTTTTGATAAAAATCAAGTCATAATTTCGCCGTTTAATTAATGTCATCAGATATGTTTCTATGTGTACTCTATATTGTTATCACAGCCTTAAAAATATGACTAATGATCGTGAACTCGTCAAATGAACTTGTTTAGAAACATTATTCATCTATTAACATCAAATCAGAGTTGTAAAAAAGTATGAAAACTGGTATTATCCTTTCCCTTTGGGCCAGAAAGAGACGCAGAGCATATCTCCTACTCTGCTGCTTGACTTCTTTCAACATACAGTTATCATACACATAAGGAAATCCTAAAACTGCTTCTCGATGAGACGCCATGTTCAGCCCCTCAGCCCCAGTAGACTTGCAAAGATCAGCCATGTTGGATTTGCAACAGGAAGCAAATGCGTCTCACCGCCTTTTTCTGTAGATTAATGGGATGTAGAAGAAATCTTGGTGTTAAGACGGAGCAGTCTGCTCACACAACGATAGGATTTATGGGTCATGGTGAGAATATTATCACCGACAGCTCTTTCTTGAATGTACAATGAATCCAGGGAAATTAGAAATTAAAATATATTGTCTTGCCTCTAATGTCATAACCTCCAAAGACGTCAAGAGTTTTTCACCATTATTATGTCAGTGGTGAGAGAAATATCTGGTTTTAAATGTCATCTGTTTTATTCCCCGTGTTGCTCCATATGACATGGCGTTAACTTGAATATTAAGTTTGTGAATCAAGTGTCTGACTATAATGTCTGACTCTGTATTCTCCGTTCAATAAAAAATGGAAGAAATGCTGTGGTACTGTTCACATGCACACACTCAGCACGTCATCAGGACATGCTGGAGGACCCGGGACTAGGTGGAGGGACGTCCAGCTGGTAGGAGGCCTCATAAGACCCAGGACTAGGTGGAGGGACGTCCTGCTGGGAGGAGGTCTCATAAGACCCAGGACTAGGTGGAGGGACGTCCTGCTGGGAGGAGGCCTCAGGGAAGACCCAGGACTAGGTGGAGGTACGTCCTGCTGGGATGGAGGGCTTCGGGGAAGACCCAGGACTAGGTGGAGGGACGTCCAGCTGGGAGGAGGCTTCGGGGAAGACCCAGGACTAGGTGGAGGGACGTCCAGCTGGGAGGAGGCTTCGGGGAAGACCCAGGAATAGGTGGAGGGAAAAGATCAATGTCTGCCACGCTGTGACATTAGATATGTGGATATGTGGCCAACAGGGGGCGCTAGAGGATCAGATGAACGTTGTGTCCTGCAAGCTGCAAGAAAATGTCCATCTGTATTTATCTATAGATAAACAAATAGATTATAAATATACATATAGTTATACAAACATGTCAAAAGTACAGATGGTTGAAAGGACTAGTTTGACATTTTGAAGGTTTTGGAACTACAGTTCCCAGAGTTCCGAGCCCTTTGGGAATGTAAACAGGAAGTGTAATGTTGCTGTGCGAGCGAGTCAGCTGTGGGGTCCGGACCACTGGAGCCAAGTTTTGTGATTTGTTCACATTTTTGGAAGACTGGCTCCCATGTTGGATGCCGAATCAGCGACTAGTAGTTCATTACTGCAGGTAGCCATGGATACAGACCAGCAGCACTGGAACACTTTAAAAACGGAAGAAAAGCTAAAAACGGGAAGATTTTAATTCAAAATTGGTGAGTTTTAAGGAGCGTCTTCCCCTGTGATATCTGTGCGGATTTACGGACGATGGACATCGAAGATAATGCTGTTATACCTATATTTATTTTATATTATATATATATAGATAATGCTATTCGGAGGAATAGTAAGTCCCAATGAATCTGAACATATGTGGAACATGTCATTAGGGATTAAATGGGAAGTAGAAAATCCAGCAACATATCAGAGAGCCCCAGTTTTAGCAGAAGAGTGGGGGGGGGGGGAACAGAACAAACCTGTTTCCAGCTGTTATGCTAAGCTAAGACAAACACAGAAGACTCGGAGCACACATCAGACACTGTGGGTTCAACCAGCTGATTCTGATTAGTCAGTTTCATTAGGTGTTTTTTTATATTGGATGGTTTTTAGACCAAAACAATACTGTGCAAGAAGATAAAGCAAAATCAAATTCAGAGACACTTAGATAGATAATATCATCATCTCTGACTAATTTAATATGCTGTATTTGCATAAATGTCCACAATGAAAGACACGTCTCCCCTGGAAACAACAATGCCATTAGAAGTGGATGAGGTGTGCATATTTGTTTAAAAGGAAAGCATGTATTTCAGGTTCACACACACACACACACACCCGCACACACACCTTAGCTTTAGGCGTCCCGGGTCAGAGGTCACAGGAAGGACAGCCCCAGTAGACCCTGCAGACACAGACAGTCAGATATGTGTCTGCTGTCCTTTGTCTTTGTTTGGAGCCTCAGTCTTCTTCTTCCATTCCTTCTTTCAGGAGGAGAACAAAAGGCCGGATGGAGGAGTGGAGGACTCCTCAGCAGGGAGGTGATGGACAGGGCAGGTCACCCTCGCCGGGCGACAGACTGAAATACCCCGGTTCGCACCGGGGCTCGTCCCCGGCTCTGATGCTGGGGGGGGGTTTCTGACAAGTCAGGGGCACGAGATCCATGGACTGTGGGTACGTCCTCTGTTTTAATGCTGCTCTGAGCGTCTGATTCTCTTTGAAGGGAGTGGAAGGAACCGGAGGAGGACCTCGTTCAGAGTTAATGAGATTTTGATCCGACGTGGATAACAGCCCCCCTCCACGGGGACATTTAAAGAAGTCCTCATGTGGTGATGGGTGAGAAAGAGGCTTTAAGAGCACCGTGGGACATCATGTCTCTGCTCTTTCTCTGAATGTTCTGGACAGCTAAATTGTAGTTTGGTGCCCACTTTTACCCAAAGTACTGAACAGTTAGTGACATTTTAGACGATGTTAAAGGAACCCTGCAACCTTGAGTCGCACCACAAGTCTTATAATCCACAAGGGGACCTAAATACTAGACTCAAGTGGTGTTTTTGCATGGGACATGTCCCTCATCCTGTGATATCTATGATATCTATAGCGTGGATTCATATGACAGTTAATATAGGAATTAATGCCCACCTTGAGGAAGATTAATCTCAAGATTCAACAGCTGTTGTTGATAGTTCATTAAAGTTAAAACCCATGTCTCAAAGTCCGAGAGTCAACCCTCTGAACCTAGAAGAGCACGCCGTTGTGGGTTAAATCCTCTAAGAAGAGTCTCGTAATAACCTCGATGTGAAAACATTCTTCCTACTGTATTAATATGAAAGTTGGGGAACCAAACCCCCAAACCCCCCTCTGGACTCTACCCCACTTAATAACCTACAGTCTGGGTCCCGCTGCGTGTCAATCACATTGGATTCTTCCACTTCCTGTTTGACAGTCTGCCCTCTGACTTGGAGGTAACAGGGATGGGAGCGTGCTTCAAACATGTAAAGGAATGACAGCAGGTGGGGGGGGGGGGGTTGTATTTGTTTGGCAGTTGTCTTTGGGCAGCATTGCTTACTGCACCTTTAAATGGGATGACGTCCCAATGGGACTCTGCTGATGCGATGATGGGGTCTAATCACCAAAGACTGACCTACCACCTCCATGTTTATCTTGCACACGTCCCTAAATTGTAATTGTTCTCTCAGAACGAGCTCTCTCCTGATTGAAACTGTAGTTGCTTTGAAACTCTTTCATATTACTGATTTCATACCATTAATATTTCTACAGGATGATGATATCCAACAACACAGTTAGCGGCCAGAAGAGTCTGGAGGAGGACGATCAGCTGACCCACGATCAGCTGACCCAGGAGGACAATCAGCTGACCCAGGAGGACGATCAGCTGACCCAGGAGGACCATCAGCTGACCCAGGAGGACCATCAGCTGACCCAAGAGCTGCAGCACAAGGCGGTGAGTGCTCTACATAAAGATCACTGCGCTCATATTAGATATGAATGGATCCAGTGTATGGATCAGGCAGCTCATATGTTATTGTTGAACACAGTTATCTCATTTAAGGATGTGGATGAAATGGGATTTAAATATGTTTGGACATACTGAAAGTTCCTCTCTCCAGTGGATGATTGTGTTGTGGAGTTGTTGCTCAGGTCAGAGAACACAGTGTGGAGGCTTGGTGATGTAGTGCTGTTGTCTCATATTGTTCTCCTCCCGCCCTCAGCTTAAAGCATCCCTGAACACACATTACATTTTTTAGCGCAAGTATGGTGTAGAAAGAAGTTAGAAACATGTATGAGAAATTATTTATTTTATTGTATAAGTAAGACAGAATAGTTGGTGAATGTTGACAAATGGAAACATTTAGCAGTTGTTCTTGCCCGGTGCAGATGCATCGTGTGAGTGCTTGATTCATCAAAACGTTTAATACGGGATCATTAAATCAAACGCACCCTTCCAACGCTTCATCATTGTCCCAGAGTTACAGAGCCTGTTGGACCTGCCGTCCGTGTTGTGGGAATAAACTGAAGATCACGAAGCATCACGACTTATTTAGTCTGTCATTTTATTTGGGAGATTTTTGTCAGGCAGTCAGCTGTAGGAGAAGTTGGTGGAGATGATGTTAACCAATCACAGCCTGTCCTCTGCTTGGGAGCTCCAGTTCTCGCCACTAGTAGCTTTACCTCGTTGTGTCTCGTGTCTTTTGTCCCATCCGAAAGCAGAATGGACCACCAACTTTTTGAAAGCAAACAATCCTTAAACTGTTTGCCTTTCTCTTGTTTTTTTCCCTCCCCCCCCCCCCCCCCCCCCTCTCTCTGGTGTTGTTTTTTGGGGGGGGGGGGGGGGGGTGTTATTCTTTTTTTTTTCCCACCCTCCCCCCCCCCCTGTTTTTTTCTTTTTTTTTGTTTTTTTTTTTTTGTTTTCTCCCCCCCCCCTCCCCCCCCCCCTCCCCCCCCCCCCCCCCCCTCCCCCCGGGGTGTGGTGGTTTGTTTTTCTTTGTGTTGTGTTTCTCCCCCCCCCCCCCCCCCCCCCCCTCCCCTCCCCTCCCCGCCTGGTGCCGCCCCAGATGAGAGCAGAGTTTCTGGACCACAGTGAGAAGTCCTTCACCACATCAGTCCTTCTCATACCGTACCACGGGATACTCATAGTATTGACGTTATGAAAAAAATAAAAAAAAAGATAATATTACTAGATGTTTGTACAAAGAATCTCTGGAAAGCATACAAATGTCAAAAAGTGTTAACATTACAATATAACATGTTTATGTTCAAACATCTCTGAAAAAGGCATACAAAGTTTTATTACTGATGGCATAGATTACACAAATACGTGCTGTGAAAGTGCCTAAAAAAAAACTTTCATTCCAAATTTTTTAATCTCGATTTATCTCCTTTCTGCGCTGAGCTCTGATTTTCCTCCCTGTGACTCCCTTTCTCTAAGATGCCCTACTTTGTGGTCTCCCTTCCTCAGAGTTGCCCTACTCTGGTGTCTCCCTGTCTCCAAGATGTCCTACTCTGTGTCTCCCTGTCTCTAAGATGCCCTACTCTGGTCTAGACCTGTCTCTGAGTACTATTATTCAGTCCTTCCGCCTGTCCTTGTCTAAATCCTGTCCTAACCTCTCCTAACCTGCCCTGCCTTTCCTGACCTCTCTTTCCTGTCTAGTGTTTGCACAACAGGCACGAGCCGGTCTTGAACACTCGACCGGCGCCTAAGAGTCGGCACAAACCACTGTGCAACCAACGCAAGTACGCACAAAGTTTCTCTGGTGTGTTTGTCTCTGTCTTTATGTGTTTAAAGCTCAAAATAAATAGTTCTTTCCTTTGAACCCATAACCTTAGTGTTTCTGGATCATTGCCCCACCACACTGAACTATTAGATCTGACATATGCTGCAACTCAGAAGACTTGAGCACACAACCTTCTGAAGAGAAGACACGTTATTTATCACACAGAGCTACATCATGGTGATGAACAGTAAGGGGTTGGAGGTTGTATTTGATGTCCACATCACCGAGGAGAAACATTTCAAAAAGTGTTGTTGGGATTTGATCCGTCAACCTTCAGGTTATCATGTCAGCAACTTATTCTGGTGAGCTATTTCTCGGGATGGAAATTTTTTTCTTGCTATTATTTGTTCTTCACACTGCCACACTTTAGCCACACAGGGGAGGCAGGGGTGTATATGCTAGATTGGATCCACTAGACGTGTCGATGTCAAAGGACGTGCCTGGTGGTCTGCCTTATGTTGCCTCTGATTGGCCTACCCTGTTATCCTTACCCTGCATTCAAAGGACCCTGCAAGTAGCCTGATACTGATACATACTCACATTCTACTCACAATATGACCTAGCCCCACCCACAGCATTTGAGGTTGAGGTGTACAGTGGGTGTGCTCTTGCATTAATTCACTCATTCATTCAGTCAGTCCACGCCTCCTGGTCAATGCTAGATCACACCCACCAATCCCCACTCCTCTTGCCGGGACCTAACCTCTCAACACGTCTAGTGGGTGTGATCTAGCGTTTGTCAGAGGCATGAACTGCTGAATGTGAGTGAATTAATGCAAGAGCACACCCACTGTACACCTCCCAACCTCAAAGCTGTGGGTGGGGCTAGGTCATATTGTGAGAAGAATGTGAGTATGTATCAGTATCCACTACTTGCAGGGTCCTTTGAATGCACGGTAAGATAACAGGGTAGGCCAATCAGAGGCAATATAGCAGACCACCAGCACGTCCTTGACCATCGACACGTCTATAGAACAAATGATAGAACAAATCAGAATTTTTTCCCATTCTGAGGAATAGCTCACCAGGATAAGATGATGATGTGATAACCTGAAGGTTAAAGGATCAAATCCTGTCTCTATCAACACATTTTGAAATGTCTCTCCACAGTGATGCGGACTTCAAATACAACCTCCAACCTACTTGCCATCATCATCATGTTTAGCTCTGTGTGATAAATAACGTGTCTTCTCTTCAGAAGGTTGTGTGTTCATGTCTTCTGTGTTGCGGCTTGTGTCAGATCTAGTTGGGCTCTTGCCTAGAAACACTAAGATCATGGGATCTGGAACATACCACTTATTTAGAGCTTTAAACACACAAAGACAGAGACAAACACACCCAGAGAACCTTTATGCGCGTACTTGCGTTGGTAGCACAGTTGGTTTGTGCTCGACTCTTAGGCGCCCAGGGTCGAGTGTTCAAGACCGGCTCGTTGCCAGTGTATGTGCAAACACTTAGACAGGAAAGAGAGGTCAGGAAAGGCAGGGCAGGTTAGGAGAGGTTAGGACAGGATTTAGACAAGAACAGGCAGGAATCAGAATAATAGTACTCAGAGACAGGGCTAGACGAGGGTAGGGCATCTTAGAGAAAGGGAGACAACAAAGTAAAACGACAGGGAGACACTGAACTACAGCATCTTAGAGAAAGGGAGACAATAGAGTAGGGCAACTTTGAGAAAAGGTGACAGTACAGTCGGATGTCTAGAGTAGAGTAGGGCATTTGAGAAAAGGTGACAGTACAGTCGAATATCTAGAGGAGAGTAGGGCATTTTAGCAAAAGGTATTCACCGGAGCAGAGAAAGGAAAAGACCAGGATTTTAAAAGATTTTTTTTTTTTTTTAATGGATGAAAAATAATTTTTCAGGCACTTTTACGGCACGTATGGTGTGTAATAACTGTGTAATAACTATGTAATAACAATGTAATAACACTTTGTATGCATTTTTCAGAGATTTTTTGACATAAAACATGTTTGTAACAATGTAATAACTATGTAATAACATATTGTCAATTTTATGACTTTTTCAGAGATTCTTTGACATAAAACATACTAGTAATATTACTTACTTTTTTTATTACATTTTTTCATAACATACAATACTATGAGTATCCAGTGAGTACGGGATGAAGAAGGCATGAATGGAGTGAAGGAACTTCTCAGCTGTGGTCCAGAAACTCTGCTCTCATCTGGGGAGAAACAAGAGAAAACAACAGTTTACTGGATTGTTCTGCTGCAGCACATCTGTGTCCATTTCTTTTCTTTAAAAGGGGACAAAAGACACGAGACACAACGAGGTAAAGCTACTAGTGCCGAGAACAGGCTGTGATTGGTTAACATCATCTAGTATCTGAGCTGCACCCACGTGATGCCAAGAAGAGGAGGAGAAGGAACCAGATTTGTGTGTTTACTCCTTCAAACCCAGCAGCCCTGCCGAGGCTCCAACCTTCCACTACATAGTCTCATGTAATGGGAAAATTACATTTAAGCAATGATTTTCATATTAATTATTCATAATA
>NC_045756.1:1103264-1103700 GCF_008692095.1 Etheostoma spectabile
AAATATCCATCCACACACACAGAGGATATGACTGTCCTATCTGTCCTCAGTGTGTTCTCCTTGTGGAAACAACTCTCTTGTTTTGACTTTGCATTTCTCCCCTATGACAAATGCCAAATAAACAGGTTCCTGGAGAACTGTTTTATGTTACCAGGTCCTGGGCATCAGCCAACACACGACCTACCTGACGACTAATTTTCCTTTCCTCATCTAAGATCCCAAGTACCGGAAATAAACTTGACCCACAATGGACAGATGCAGGTACATAATAGCTGCCTAGATCCTTAATTGTTCTGTTAAATTAGACGTTTTCCAAACAAAGTATCTTCTCTCCTGGGGTGGGAGACATGTTTATGTTACCAGGTCCTGGGTCAGAGCCACGGACCTACCTGAAGACTAAATGTTCCTTTCTCAGCTAAGATCCAATGACCGGGAA
>NC_045756.1:1103710-1116503 GCF_008692095.1 Etheostoma spectabile
ACCCACAAGGGACAGATGCAGGGACATAATAGTCTGCCTGAGATCCATTAATTGTTCTGTTTAAAATTAGACTGTTTTCCAAACAAAGTATTCTTCTCTCTGGGGGCACGGGAAATAAAGAAGTGCATTACTGATTGTATTCACACGGGACTCTCGTCACTCTGTGAAAACTGTTCTTGTCATTTTGATTGTTCTCTGCAGAAAACACTAAACCTTCACCGAAGACCAAACCTTGATTCAGGTCTTTATTCTGTTTCAACAAGGTCTCACTTCCAACAAATTCCTCCTTCCACCACACTTATTACACTTCTTCAGCAGAAACAACACAACCTGGGTCTAACACACACACAAGGTAACAGTTGGGCCACTGGAGATATCTCCACCACAAGCAGGAATTAGACCCACACCAACACTTAACCACCGACCTAACAACACAACCAGGAGACAGTGTCTCAGTTCCCCAGAGACATATATATATCCTTACTGTGGACAGTGGGACCGACCCTTATCAAACCTGTTAATGGTGAGAACAGCATGTCCTACCTCAGAGCTCCACACAGAACCATGCTCCTCCAGCTGGTCTAGAAGCTCCTCTTCCTCCACATGGCTCCATTGAGCTGCATGTCTGCAGCTAGGAGACAGGTAAAAGCACAAAGTACAAATCATACAACAATAACCACGTCATGTACAGTTATAGTTATGGTTATGGTTTGCGTTAGCACTGGAAAGTGGAAATGTTCATGAACACAATGGCAAAGACAAACCTGCGGACGTCCAGCTCCCACGGACCATGTCAACACAAGTCCACCTGCAACCGTCTATTTGCAGAAACACAAACAAAACCGATATAAAGCGTCATGTTCCTTCTGACAGCGATGCGGAGTTTCCCCCTAGCATCATTCCGGTGAAGGGGACCGCTGGCTCGTTAGTCTGTTCGCCCCAAACAGCCAGAGAACAACGGTCCAGACGTTAGCATGAGCTAGCTGGGAGTTAGCACCGGGACACAGCACCGTGGGTCTGTTTGTTTATCCGGGCTACGGCGAGCGGAGAGGGCCAAGGAGGAGGATTTCCTGAGGAGGGGGGGCAGCTGTGTGACGTG
Organism: Etheostoma spectabile; assembly: GCF_008692095.1. Lineage (NCBI taxonomy): Eukaryota > Metazoa > Chordata > Actinopteri > Perciformes > Percidae > Etheostoma > Etheostoma spectabile. The sequence goes on from NC_045756.1 coordinate 1,104,810, forward strand.
ACGGTCTGACTGACCTCATAACGTTGCTGATTCATAATCCATAAATGTATGAATTACATGTCCAGAGGTCGCAGAGTCGTCTCCGGGACAGTCTGAAGTCGCAGAGGGTCTGGGTGTTAGTCCCACATGAGGGTCATCGTCAGATACCTCTCCATCATCATCATCACTGACCTTCATCCTTTACAGAGGAACACCAAAAGAGGGGAACGGGCAAAGAACAGTACAACAACTTATATATTACAAAATCACAAGTCTATTTATAGGCTAATACTCTATAGTTTGATAATATGTTTTTGATAAACAATTAGTCTACAAATACGAGTTTGTAAGTAAACACATTGAACAACCCCAGCTGCAGGTGCTCGACGTCAACATCCACTAACACACCTGTTTTAAAAATGCAATCTGCTTATTTGTTGTTCTAGCTCTGTGATGTCTTGTTGAATTGTGTCTGTAGATGGTGTCTTGTTGAATTGTAGATGGTGTCTTGTTGAATTGTGTCTGTAGATGGTGTCTTGTTGAATTGTGTCTGTAGATGGTGTCTTGTTGAATTGTAGTTGAATGTGTCTAGATTGGTGTCTTGTTGAATTGTAGATGGTGTCTTGTTGAATTGTGTCTGTAGATGGTGTCTTGTTGAATTGTAGATGGTGTCTTGTTGAATTGTAGATGGTGTCTTGTTGAATTGTGTCTGTAGATGGTGTCTTGTTGGATTGTAGATGGTGTCTTGTTGAATTGTAGATGGTGTCTTGTTGAATTGTGTCTGTAGATGGTTTCTTGTTGAATTGTAGATGGTGTCTTGTTGAATTGTGTCTGTGTAGTTTAACCTGTACTAATGTCTTGTTGTGTCCTGCTGCTCTGGTCTAAAATCATCTGGCCAAAGGAGTACAGTTGAAAGTTAGCCGGCTGGCTAACACTGGCCCATTTACAGAAATGTTAATTAATGTGTGTTCTCAGTTATAAACAAAAAAGAATAATAAGTCTAGATGTCCCTAACTACCACTAGGTGGCAACATGTCTGTGCTACTATTACCACAGCTGGAGCACTGATGGAGCACACTGATGGAGCACACTGATGGAGCACTGATGGAGCATGCTAACTCCAGTGTGTATGACTCAACATTGTGGCTGTATTTAAAGAAAAGGGTTACTTTGCTTTCTAAAGCAAAAGGTAATTAATATGTAAACTCCTGTACTATTTACTTAAAAGTTGCAGGTTAAAATTCAACATAAAGTATTGAGGAAAAACGTCATATTTGATTCAGTGTGTTTTATTAAAACGTTTCACACATTCAGCTCATCACAGTAACAAAAGGGTGAAGATTTGTGAAATGTGCCATGGAGACGCTCATTTAAAAACACAAGCCAAATATTACAAAGAAACAGTGCTACATTATGCTGTGTATAACTGAAATCTTCCCCACAAAAAAAAAAATCCAGAAGATGAAATGTAAAAGGAAGTGCAACCATTAGTAAACAAGATAAGAACATCAGTAAGTTCAGAGATTTATACAAAGTGCAACAAGAACAGATCCCTCAGAGGGCGTTCAACAATTTCAAAGTGTTAATATGCACAGTTTAGTGACACCATGGTGAGACAATTTTGTAAACACATTCACACTTTCTCCTTTTGGTCACATTTAAAATTCAATAATTTTGCATCAATATATATTAATATAAATAGCCATTTAATAGTAAGCTTTGTACACAGATACATACAGTAGGCCGTGTAAAAATGAGGCCGAACGTGCCCAAACCAACAGGGATGGATTCATTTTTAGCAGCATCTTTGGCGCTTGTTGCCAGAGGAAAAACACCTGATTAGTTAAAAAAAATATATAATAAAAAAATTAAAATAAATATATAAATACATACAGTATTGTGAGGCTCGTTGTTTTTATAAAAAGTGGCAGACCTCTTTGGCCGGTTAGTACCACTGGTACCCTACAGCCAGTTTATTGCACAAGAGCAACAGGGAACAACTCCCCTTGGCACGGACCAGACTCAGGAGCGTCAAGCTGTCGGTAGAATTAGACCTGATCTGCATACACTCAAATCCAGAAAAAAGACATCCCGCCTTACCCAAAGAAATTCTGCATAGAATTTAATGGATGACATGAGATCAGTTCACCTGTGGCCCTTCTGGAGGACTCTTCTATACAGGACTTTTAAGGTTACAGTTACTTTTTGGTCAAACCCATTCAAATGTCCCCAAGGGAAAGCTCTACGTTGAGGTGTGGTGAGTTACCCGAGCCTGCGGGGTTTCCACCAGTCCGTCCGTCCATCCATCCGTCCGTCCGTCCGTCCATCCATCCGTCCATCAGTAGCAGCCGTCCCTCCAGCTGCTGTCACGAAGGGCACTGAGGGTGGACAAGCTCTTTGGAGGCGTCAGTAAACTGCGGCAAATAATGAAGAAAGCCCTCAATTAGGCATATTTGACAACCTTTATAAGGGAGCACAAACATTTTCTAATCTAGCAATTAGGGCTGAAACTAACGATTATTGTATTTTCCATTAATCTGGCGATTGTTTTCTCGACTAGTTGTTTGGTCTATAAAATCTGAGAAAATAGTGAAAAATGTTGTCCTCAAATGTCTCGTTTTGTCCACAGCTAAAAGGTCTTCAGTTTACTTTCATAGAGGAGTGAAGACACCAGAAGACATCCTCATTCAACACGAACTATGGCATCATGCCCTGGAAGAGTGTTTCTTCAACAATTTGTGCTTTTTCTGCATCAATTTATGGTGCAAATGTCTTTAATTATGTAAAAGAAAAATAATATTAGATATTTACTGTAAATTACGCCTATGTTTAAACCGATTAATCGATGATAGTTGGCGATCAATTTGATAGTTGACAGCTGATTGATTAATCACTGCAGCTCTGCTAGTATTAAAATAAAAGGTTACCTCCGCGCTGGTTGGCCCTTGTGGCGGGGGGTGGAGCTTGGGGTGCCAACAAAGGAGGCGGGGCGGGGCAGACCGCTGCGTGGCGTGTTTGGGGTGGAAGACACCGCCCCTGCTCCACCCGGAGGTTTGCTGAGCATAGGGATGCCAGTGGCGACCCCGCTGCTGATGTTCAGACACTGGAGGCTGGTGGAGGCCGGCATGGGGGCCGAGCCCTTGATGGTGGGGCTGACGTAGGCGGTGGCCTTCAAAGGCTGCCGTGACAACGTGAAGAAGTTCCCGACGCTCTGGACCCTGTTCTGCAGCTGGCCTGGGGCGGGGACTGGAGGTGGATGGAGATGACAGATAAAAGATTGAATTAGATCCTTAATAAAATACATATATAAAATAAAATACATATTCACTTGTATGTGAGAAAATCTGTATCTTACTGAAGGACTGCAGTCGAGCCAGCCCACTGGACGAATCAAAACTCTGGCTGTTACGAAGCAAAGAAGGGGAAGCACTAGGATTGGTTGGAATGGGCACACTAGGCATGCTGGGAGCTCTGACAAGGTTAGGCATGCTCCTCCGCAGCTTATCTGAAAGAGACAAACATAAAGAAAGGAAGTTAAAAGCTACACTAGAGCAGACTGTAATGTAAAAATAGAGCCGTTTTACTGGCCTTACATACATACATACATACATACATACATACATACATACTGTAAATACATACATACATACATACATACATACATACATACATACATACATACATACATACATACATACATACTGTAAATACTTACATACTGTAAATACATACATACAATTGCTTTTCAGAGTTTGAAAGTAACAAATTACAATTACTCAAGTTACTATAATTGAGCAGTTTTTTTGAGTCATTACTCTTTAGAGTAGTTTTAAAAATCTGTAATTAAAGTATGTTTTGTTTGACGTGTTGCACTTTGCTACATTGGAAATCCAATCCGTTCTTTTGGCCAAATATCTGTCCAACTCAAATTTTCTCAAAACTCAAAATGTTTTTTTTTTCCACTTTTGTTGCTTTTTTCAAGGCTCTGTGCCCTTAACAAATCACAAAAGACTGATTTAATTAAGTATTTATGTAATTAAGTTCATATTGAAGTATAAATAAGGTATTTAAATAAAAAAGTCTAAATCTAAAAAGTATATTTCCATTCGCTGTTAGGAAGTAACTAACTTTTACTCTGAGTACATTTTAAAAGAACTACTTTTAACTTTTACTTGAGTAGAATTTTATCCCAGTAATCATATTTGTACTCCAGTAAAAATTCAAAGTAATCATACTTTTACTTGAGAAGAATATTTCTTTTGTACTCTTTCCACCTCTGATTGCTTTTTTGTGAGCCGTTGGTCACGCGTGTTGTTTTCGTACAGCTCCATCCCTTAAGAGGCCACATACAGCGAGCTGGGATCTCTCCTCAGTCAGATAAACTCTCCTAACTCTAATCCCATCAGACTCTCTCGTCTCCGCCTCAGAGACGGGAACACGCGCCTGTGTGAGGGCGTTAGAGGGTTGAACTGTACAAGAGGCTTAAGAAGAGTTATTATTAAGTGGCACAGTAAGGACATCGGTGTGGGTCAGCCTGGCACATCAACACATGTTAGAGAGGGAAGGTGGCATCTCAAATGAGACAAATTGGAAAAAAGCACAGTTACAGGTAATGAATTAATGGGTTAAATCACAGAAAGGTTAGAATATTGTTTAAAAACGAGGTTTAAAGGTTTATGAGGTGAGAAGACCTACATTACACTTTGGATTTAGTGAAAGACAATGTTGACTTACTCTCATATTCGGCTGGACGCCATGATTGTTTCCCCCGAAGCAATATGCGTAACAGCGTACACATATACAGTATACAAATACACACAGAAATATTACATGTACAAAACATATAAACAGAGAGATAACGGATTAGTACTACTGACAGCAATGAGAGCAGTATAGAAAGTCTAAGCAGGCATGTTCTACCTCACTTTACTGACTTGAAAATTTAAAGTATAGTGTACATGTTATTATTATTATTATTGTTACTCCTTGTTGTTTTTCTACTGTTATAATACTTTTTATATTTTTTTTCCTACTATATTTCTATTTAATGTCAATTTTTGAGCTGCTGTAACATGGGAATTTCCCCAGTGTGGGATCAATAAAGTCTATCTTATCTTTTCTTATTAACATTAGGGTTAGATATTAAAAACTTAACATTTTTGGTCCACCAGCCACTCAGTAGATCACCATGGTTTTTATGGCTTGTGAGTGAAGCAAATCTACCAGCCACTTGTATTTCTTCACCAGCATTTGGCTGGTAGATGGTGCTCATTTTGAACCCTGCAAACGTTGGTTGTCTGCCATTTGGTGCAGGTACACCCGAGTCATTTCTCACCTGATCCTGGTCTGAAGCCGTGCTGCTCGGCTGCGCAGAGGCTGCCCAGGCCCGGGCCCAGGCCCTGGGGCTGAGGTTGGAAGGCGAACCCTGCGGACGGGTAAGGCGGAGTGGAGGGGGTGGAAGGTGGGGTGGACAGGGAGCTGGTGCTTCTTCGCCAGTCTCGCATGCTGGAGAAAGTGTGGGAGTGCGGGAGGCGGGTGAGGCGCGGCTGCGGTGGGGGCAGGAGACCGTAGTCTTCGTCGTCCTCGTCTTCCTCCTCCAGGTCGAGGCCGGCGCTGAGCTGGCTGAGCTGGAAGGTGAAGCTCTGGCTGCGGCGGTTGGCCAGGACGGACGACGTGCTGGCGTAGTCCTGTCTTAGACCTGGGGGAGCGAGATATGAGGACCAGCGTGCATCACACACACACACACACACACACACACACACACACACCATCACACACACACACACAAACACACACAATCATCACCTCCTGGGATTAATGAAGCTGAAGTAGCGATGAGCTCTGAGATCTGGTGCCATATGTTAAAATATTAGAAAGGAGGGAACAAAGAGACAGATGAACAGCAGAACAAGTCAGTTGGCGCACAATAACACAGACACACTGAAATCACAACCAAAATAAAACATGAAATACATTTTACCAGTAATGTTCAGAAATCATTTTGACTAGATTTAGCTTGAAATGCAGGTGTGTGTTCAGGAGAAACAGGAGTTTTGTAAAGAAATGGTTTATACATCCCTAAATTTACTCCATGCAATGTCTCAGGGAATCCGAGCTTTAAAATAAGGAACAGGCAGCCTGCAGCCTCTCTTCCCTGCAATTTGGAGTTTTAAATTATACACTATTTCTCTGAGCAGGAGCAGTTCTGGGGACAGACATACTGTCATTAGGCATGTTGGAGAGCCAAACTGTTTTCTTGCCTAGTGTTGGGTGTATGTTGTTTACATCTGAACAGAGTCAATAACTTACTCTCCTCCTGCAGTCGGGCCATCACCTGGACGTCGGTGAGGTCTTGCAGTTTGTATCCCAGGGTGATGGAGTCGTCCTCCACCTCTGAAGAACCAAGGTCACTGTCCACGGATGACTGAAGACTGAGGGCGCAGCGCCGGAGGCTGCGGCCTGCAGAACAAATAAAAACCAGTGTCAGAAAACAGAGTTTGACTCCTTATCTTACCTTTTCAAGTTGTTTGACACAGTGTTAGACAAACGAGACAGTCACTGCAGCTCAACAACGTTCAGTAATGAGAAAAGCCCTCGAGTCTTCTGAGTGTCCTCTACATAAAGATGAAGGATCCAAACTAATGAAGGCTCATGCTTGGCTCTGAGAATTAGAGTCTATTAAGTACCAGTGAGGCAGAAATATTGTTAAGGTTAATGATATTCCTGAGATCTACGCACTGTGACGGCTCTCTAAATAATCCTTTCCATGATTGGTGTTATTTCAGTTACTTTTTTTTTTTTTTACATTTGCTCTAAAGTGGTAACTTAGGCCAAGTTTTCAATAATGTCAAAAATGTTTTTACAGTTTGGTTTGTGGACTCCTGGCAATCCTGGCTATGACCCTGAATAACATAATACCATATTGATGATGTGGCAGATAGATACATTTTTTCTTTTTGGAACAACACACAACATACATATGTAAAAGGAATTATATAAAAAAGAAAAAAGCAGTAAGCCCTATTTTTTTAATGCTGTTTGGATGAGCACCGTCATGGAATTGAGCCTTGGGCTAAAGAAGCCAACAGTGAGCCCCGGGGGCAGTTACTACATAAACCCTGGGCAGTCCTCCAATGTGGGCTCTCTCGTTCCCTGCAGCCTTGCCCTCTCTGCTGCGTCTGGAACATTATTTCTTTCCATCATGAATAATGCACAAAAGGCTTTGGCACAGTGGGATTTCTGCAACTGAAACGTTGCTTGAAGCTGCAGCGGAAAGATATTCCCTCACTCCCACGACTTACATGGCAACACAGTTGTGGGTGGCTGACCCAGTTCTACACCGAGCGTCTTGCACATACCTGCATATTAATATCCTGACTGCGATACAAAGCAGAGTTAGTATTCAGATAGATGTTCTGTTCCACGTGAGACAAGGACAGCAGGAAGTAAGATGTGTGTGAAGCAGGAGCATTGGGGCTTACTGCGGTTGGCGGGGAAGAAGGTCGGAGTCCTCTCCGAAACAGGGGAGAGATCCTTCCCTACAGGACTCAGCGTCCGATGGAGGACCGGGTGGAGCGGGGAGGAGAGGGTTGGAGCTAAGGGAGAAATTTGGAGTTTAACAATACAAATATTTGTCAGAGCGGCTGCAGAGGTAAAAAGGCTTTAAATCAATCAACAGCCACGTCCTGAGTTACCATGTCTTTCAGACGACTGGGGAGTGGAGCAGGGTTTGGCTGACGGAGAAGAACTGATGGGTGACACTCCGGCCACTCGACTCAGGGGAGGGCCAGGGGAGGGGGTGGGAGAGGGGCTGGAAAGGGAGCTACGCCACCTGGACACTGGGGAGGGAGGAGAAACAAGCAGTGGGGATGTTATTTCAACACATCATAAAAACCTTTATGCATCAGAAGTGCACATCAAAGATCAAGATACCCAATCAATGAGTATGTTTACATGCACACCAATAACTCATTATTAGTCTGAATATGAAAAACATTCAACAGAAGTTGATACAGGCTACGTAAACAGCATATCGCAGTTGGATATTCCAAATGAGGCCTTTTTTCCAAATATAGCATTTTTGGATTACGACGTGGGATATTCCGGTATTATTGGGTTTTAGAGGCATCTATACAGCACATTCGGATTATGGGTCTTAAACAGGGTTTTTACTACAGGCTTATGGTCAGATCTGCGTTGCTATGGTTTCTGTACACAAACCAACCAGCCAACAGTTTGCAGGGCTGCAGACCCTATAAGAAGGAGAAACACAGCTGCTTTTAATCATTAAACGTTGAAGTTTAAGCTACATTTAAAAAGCAACATTGGTTAGAAAATTCTGTTAAATATTTTCCTCCATTCACAGCCATATATCACACAAATACCATTCTTCCAAAACATATTCCACTTCCCACACAACCCCTTGCTTCTTGTCACTAAAGTAGCAGAATGTGGTTGCAACCACATTTCCTTATTTTTAGTTAGGACTTTAAAGTAATTTGTTAATGCTTTGTCAGTATTTTATGAACAACAACAACATATATAAATGTTTCATGATGCATGTATCCAACCAGGTTTTTTTATTTGATGATGGAGCAAGTTTCATTCTGTTTAGAAAAGCAGATGACCAATAACTTTTTCTAAAGTTTTTATTTTGTTTTTCTGCAGCTATTGAACCAAAAGTACACCAGACAACACAATGGTGATACTACAAGGTCTTTACAGGCAGGGTTCCCCCCTGTTTGGTGTATGCATTCATCTTTTCTCACTACAGAGTGCAAATCAGATTTTATTTTTTTTTTACTGAAAAGAGGACTAGCTCTTCCCACAAGCCCCCATTGTACATAAACTATTTCCCATTCAATTAAAATAGACAAAAGAAAAATGATATCTAGTCAATAGGGAATGTGAGAAAATTAATCTTAGTGATTCAATCTTTTTCTTTGACAACAGAAACAAAACCGAGTCTTTACATCCATAACCATGACCAGAACAGGACAAACGTGGCCATTTGTTCAGAACACAAATCGTAATATAAAAAACGCCCCCACAAATAAAGCCCGTTCTCACACCAAAACTCCACAACCTTAACTGGCTCCAACAATAATGCAAAGACAGAAATGTGCACACAAACACCACATGTTTGAAGAGAGGGCAGTCCTGTGCAGCACTGGGACTGTCACCAACCGCTCTATTCAACAGCTTCTAACAAAGGACAAAGCTGTAACACACACACACACACACACACACACACACACACACACACACACACACACACACACACACACACCACACACACACACACAACACACACACACACCACACACACACACACACACACACACACCAACACACACAACACCACACACACCACACACACACACACACACACACACACACACACACACACACACACACACACACCAAATATTTTGGGAATAAAGGTGCATCAAAATGTGTGGTGCGTTATTGAAGCCTACATCCTCCCAGAGATGCTTTCATGTAAACGGTCTCCATGGCAACAACTCCCCCACTTTCACTGTGAAGGAGATAGCAGGGCCGAGCTGCTGGGAGGATTCCTCGGCCTGTTAACACAGAGATGCCGAGGACCAGCGCCTCTGATGCAACCAGCTGCCCAGCCGGTGCAACTGGAGAGCCCTGAGCCCAGTGAAGGGTCCACGCTGTGACCCAAATATTAATATCAAAGGGTACGCAGGACTACACGAGGGGGATACTATTGGGTCTTCACAGGCATGGTTTACCCCTGTCTGCTGTGGAAAAGAGCTGCTATGATTAATCATCAACTATTAATTTAATTATTGTTAATAATAATATTATATTAATGAACTATTTTGACAGTCCATTTGGTTTGAGTCATTTTTTATGTAAAAATTAAAAAGGAGTCTTGGATTCCAGCTTCTTAAATGTGAAAATGTTCTAGATTCTTCTCTCCTCTGTGCCAGTAAACTGAATATCTTTGAGTTGTGGACAAAAAAAATGATGTTTTAATACGTCATCCCAGGGCTGGGGAAACACTGATTGACATTTTTTTACTTTTTTCTGATGTTTTATAGACCACAACTAACAAGTGATCAATTAGTTGAGAAAATCAAATAAACAAAAATATTAGTAATATCTTTAGTTGCAGCCCAAGTGTTGAAGAAGTTGATGGTGCTGTGCAGAGCCAAATATCCGGATATTTTTGACTATACACACACACACACACACACACATCACTGTCGATATTGTAGGGTCGACTATTGGTGTTTTCGCAAAATATTTACACAATAAGAGTCTTGATAAATGATCACCAATAATGTGGATACAAGGACTACTGGTAAAGGCAAATAATAAAAAGCTAGTAAGTCTGGTAAGAAAGTTACGTCACATTACTGTAATGCAGCGTTCAAACCAGGAAAAGACAACACTTGGGTCGTATCATGTTATTACAATATCCAAAATTTCAGACAATATCTAGCCTCATTTATTGATGCAAAAAAGCATTTCTTTGAAAACATACTGCACACTTTATTTTGAAAGTGTGGTAACACACACATGTGAGACACACACGATTGAAAGGCCTGATCTGCTTTTTCCAGGTCCCGTCAATAAGCACAACAATCTATTTTTAAAAACTCGAGGCAGGCGCCTGCGGTAACCATGACAACGCAAACTAAGACACCACTATTGATTCTCAGGTCTTGACTTTTCGAATCTTGAAGTAACCATGAAAGCTGTTTTTTGTTTTTTTAGGGACGCTCAGCTCTTCCTGCTCTTTAGGTTGTTCTTCCTCTTCTTCAGTGGTGCATGGTATAATTAAGTGATGCCAAGACATTCAGGTCAGGTGACCCAGGACTGATCTGCTTAATGCTACAAGGTGTGGACAGATTACAGTCTACTGTCCTGCTGAGTCCCATCAGGCACAGTGAAGGTGATTGCACTAGGCGTGCGTTTCCTGTGTTATTTGTGGATCTAGTCACTTTTTATACATCTTTGACAACTTTCTGACATCACAAACACTTAATCAATATATCAATACATTATAATTGGAAGTGGCAGCTCTAAAGTATAAAGAAGCACAAAATGAAAATACTCAAAGTAATTCAAAATTGTACTTAAAAGGGGAACTAATGACTTCACTACAAAGTTTGTGTAGTGTACATCATCATCATCATCATCTCTGCCTGAGGCTGACAAGATAAACACGAGCTTAACATGAACCCACCCTCATTTTATCTGACCCCTTCCATCTGAAACTCCTGAAAATGACATCTGTGGTGCCAGACTGCCGCCTACACAAGTCAGCGAGAGCATCTAGCTATAAAGTCTAGAGGAGAAATTATTTAACACTTCTTCCTGGCCAACATTTGTGTTGTGTGAGTCACTGAGCATTTGCTCAGTCAAGTTCCTTCTGGCAAGCCCGCTAAAAGCTGTGTACATCGGTTTAAAACAGCCTGAAGGAGAGCAGCATCCTGCAAACTTATGAAAACAAAAAGACAACAACACAAATGAAAGTGACATAAGTAATAAATAAGGAAAATAAATCATAATAACCCTAAACACAGCCACATCTGGAGAGGCCTAGATAAAGTGTAATCGTGCTCTAAGTATTCTCTTATAATGCGCATCTTTATTCAAGGAAAAGTCACAAATCTGAAATTAGTAACAACCTGAGAATGAACTCCACAAAGGCGTTTCCAGCATTGTTCATAAGAA
>NC_045756.1:1116513-1121330 GCF_008692095.1 Etheostoma spectabile
AGACATCCGCACGCATAAGGAAGCGCGTGCGTGATCACGGAAGGCTTGTATCATGTGGACACGCCAACAGGGTTCTTGTCATTATTTAGAATCCCTTATGGGGGTGACAGAAATGATGTACTATAGCTTTCAATCTGATGGCTGTCACCTAAAAGTTCCAGTTGTTGGCCACAAATCATCTGCTAGAGAGAACAAGCTACAAGCATCTAAGACACCCCAAATCCCAGAAAAAGCGATTTTTTTCATAATATGGGCACTTTACGAAAGCGGTCTAAGGTTTGATTTTGTCTGTGCAATGTTATCCCTATAAAAATGTCTTGTAAACAACCCGTGTAAAATATTATTTTACCTTTCGTATTGATTGTGTTGATTTGATAGTGTTTAATTTTGATTATGCATTGGAAAGGGCCCGGATTCAGCCCCTGTGAGTTTTGTTTTTTTCATCTCTCCATCACATCTTTTATTGATTATGTGTCTATTAATCTGTAGTATTTATATGTGTGTAAACCAATCCACTTAACTAAACCGGTTGTGCGGGGCATCTCCCAGTGAGAAGGGGGCGAGCGGGGGATAATGGAGCCCCGGCATGGGGACGGCCCTTGTAGTTGTTTGACAACTTTAGCTCCATCAAAAGAGACGTTTAGAAACTGGAAACCTAAAACGGATCTTCTTGCTGTCGCCTGTCCTGCAAGCACAGCTGTATGTTCCAGCTGAACTGTTTGGTAACAAAACAAAAAGGTGTGATGTCACTCACTTAGCTCAGACACACTATCATGTGTGATAATAACTTCTAATGTAATAACACCCTATTACAGTCTCTTGCCTTGCCAACTCTTTGGCCATACAACCCAACCCCGCCCCGGGGGGCAATCACTCATTTTCTTACCACACACAAAGGGTGTGTCATTTGGTACCTTGTTCCAGGCGGAGGGACAGCGATCTCCTGGCGACCTCCACCTCTGATTTGTCCAGCACCTGCCGGCACCACTGCAGAGGTGTGAGGGAGCCGGCTGTGGGCTCTCTGGCTTTTGATGGCACGTACAACCTGGAGAGAGACAAAGATTGAAATGCTGAGAGTCAAACAATGGCCTAAACTGTCACAGGAGGACGTAGGCTACTATTTAAAAGCTCCTGGGAAATAAATGCGTTTTATTCAAGAGTCTGCAGCCATGCTTGCAGCTCTGCAATCTGTTTGAATGCTAACATGTGGATGTTTGGCAGGTACACTGTTTACCATGCTCCACCCTGGCCTGGGAAGGCCTCCAGACCCCCAGTTGGAGCTCTGTAATGTGGCTCGGGAAAGGGAAGTTTGTGGTCCCTTGATGGAGCTGCTGCCCCGGCGACCCGATAAAGATGAAGATGTATGGATGGATGGATGTTTACCATGCTGATCATCTCATTTGAGCATGCTTATTAGCACTAACACAAGCGCAGGTAAGTCTGATGGGAATGTCATTAGTTCTGCACGTATTTACGAGGTGGGGCTGCAACTAAGGATTATTTTCAGCCATGATTTTTCTTTTTTATTGTAATAGGCCAGAAAATACTGAAAGCAAGCCAATCCTGGTTCCCCAGAGTCATATATTTTCCAAAGGTCTTTTTTGGCCAACTAACAGTCCACAACTCAAAGATATATTTGGTTTACTATGATATAAATCAGAGGAAAGCAGCAACAGTTTCATTGCAGTTGGTTATTGGATCGAAACATAACTAATTATTATAGAGAAGTGATGGCCTCCAAGTTGAAAACGCAACAAAAAAGAAAGATCGCAACATTGATATATTACTACTTTAAAATAACTCATTGCTGAACATACACTATTATTGTCTTTTATTTTTCTATGCAAATGCAGTACCAACATCACTGTGGTTTCTTTTGCATTGTTTGTAGGATTTTAATTTTATTAAAGTATTATAAAATTGTCCTGTTGGTACTATGTAGCATGTACCATTTAGTCCCTGAGAGATCTTTCTTTTGTGCCACCGAACAATCTCTGCCCTGTCTTAAGGCGATGCTAAGCTTTTCTGATATGAGGAAGAGGAGCTGCTCTGTTCAAACGGAGTGGATCAGATTATTCTGACAGCCCTGAACTCTTTCTCCACGATTTTTTTGCTCTGCTGGCAGCAGAGAGGGAGCTGAATTATAGATTAAAACCTTCACTGACATCAGGTGAGACATGGAAGGGGACACACAAACACACACTTTGGTTACTATTCCGAGACACGAGGAGGGGACATGCCTGCAATGTGAAGACATCAAACACAAAACAAAAGATGAATGCAAATGTGCTGCAGTGCAGAATCAGCAGTGCTCTTTACTCTTCAAAGATAACTTTGATCTCTTAGGTTTCTAACATGCACTCTGACCTTATTGATATAAACAGGGTAGACAAAATATTAGAAACATCTCTGTGTGACCATACCCCCCCCCCACGACAGCCTCCACCTTGCCCCCCTCCTCAAAAGCAAAAGACTAAGAAATGGCACTTACTCAGAAAAGCTCATTGTGTGACTGGCTCTAGTGCTGGAATTCTGCACTAAGGCTGAATTTTGGGAAAGAGACTTCAGATACAGTATTAGGGGGCACACTAAGGTCTATATAAAAGAGACTTCAGATACAGTATTAGGGACCACAAGGTCTATATAAAGAGACTTCAGATACAGTATTAGGGACCACTAAGGTCTATATAAAGAGACTTCAGATACAGTATTAGGGGACCATAGGTCTATATAAAAGAGACTTCAGATACAGTATAGGGACCCCTAAGGTCTATATAAAGAGACTTCGAACAGTATTAGGGGACCACTAAGGTCTATATAAAAGAGACTTCAGAACAGTAGTAGGGACACTAAGGTCTATATAAAGAGACTTCAGATACAGTATTAGGGGACCACTAAGGTCTATATAAAATGTAATGTAAATGTGCTGTATTTATTAGCGCTTTCCAGTCTAACAACTGCTAAAGCGCTTAAAAGAGAATTGAGTACAGTATTAGGGGACCACTAAGGTCATATAAAAGACTTAGATACAGTATTAGGGACCCTAAGGTCTATATAAAAGATACTCCGATACAGTATTAGGGGACCACTAGGTCATATAAAAGAACTTCAGATACAGTATTAGGGGACCACTAAGGTCTATATAAAAGAGGATTTCAGATACAGATTAGGGGACCACTAAGGTCTATATAAAGAGACTTCAGATACAGTATTAGGGACTACTAAGGTCTCTATGAAAGACTTCAGATATGGTATTAGAGGACCTTTAAATGTAGGGATTTATTGTGGGACAGCTGTTACAACTTTCTAATAGCCAACGTATTGATTAACTGAAAAAGCAAAAATCAATTGGTTACATATGAAAACAACTTAGTTGCAGCCCTATAACTGTCAACAAACTGGCTTCCCATTGGTTGATTTGCATGAGATGGTCAGTTCACTCGGCAAGATGCAACATGGTCAGCCAAATGTGAGTTCCTGATTTTGATTTGGTCTCTTTGCAACAACCTCACACATGCCATTTTTTTTGCTGAAAGTAGGCAATACATGTTACTTTTTTCCTGCAGATTTTTTGGAAGACATGGCAGCAGTAGCAGCAACAGTTAGGCTAAACTATCTTTTGGAAATGCAGGCAAATACTGTTAAGCATTCAGCCAATGGCATTTTGATATGAATTTGTCTCCTGCACAGAAGAAGAATGGCAGCATGGTGCAGCCCTTATGACAGGCCTAATAACAAGTTTGTCCATCTCTCTTTCTCAGCTAATTCAGCTCCAGGGTGAGTGGCTTTGTCTTGCAGTAGGCTGGACTGGCTGGTTACATCCAGACACAATGAGAAAACCAGGCGTTATCAACAGGAGACGCATCTACAGCACACATGTGGCCTTGGCATGCACGAGACATGATTCAACAGCATAAAGCAACAAATGGTTGGAACATTTAAAACAGTTACCATGTTTCATCAGACTCGTCTGAGCAGCATAGAGAATCAAAATCCAAAAGTTCCAGCTCGTCCAGAAGCGACGGCTCGGATCCGTCCTCCGCGTCCTCCGCCTCCCCCGCAGCAGTAGCCGCTCCATCCCCACCGGAGTGCGGCTGGAAATAGTCGAAAGGCTCCTCCAGGGGCACGAATGCCTCCAAGGACGACTGACAAAGCAAGGTGGGCAGCGGGCTGGGGAGGCGGTATCCCCCGGCGCTGCTGAGGACGCATGCCGAGGATGGAGGCAGCACCTGCGGCCCGCCGGAGCAGCTCGCCCGGGTCCGCAGCTGCTCATTCTGGCGCTCCAGCTTCCGGACCAGCTCCTGCAGCTTCTTCACCTCCAACTCGGCGTTCAAGGTGTTGCTGTTGCAGTCTACCTCTGTCATTATCGCGTGGTTCAGTACCGCTGCCTCCATTGAACCAGAACACAAAAAATAAAGCTACTACACCTCCAAATGAGAGGAGAACTGGCTGAGCCGTCGGCCTCAGACTAGTCTCAGTAACGGTAGCGTAGTAACCAGTCTCGCTCGCCTGTCTGTCTGGACGGTTACCCAACGTGAGACTATATACGACTCCGCCCTCAGCACACCCCACCCTCCGCCTCCCTAACTCACTGCACTGAGTTCAGGTAGCCTACACATTGCACCTGTCGCAGTATTAATAATGGAATAGTATCCAAAATGTACGATTTTATTTTACAAAGTAAACTTTCAACATTTCATTTTTCAAAATAGTCGAATTGATTTTAAGATATTGTTTCAAGCACATTTGCGCCCATATGATGGCTTAATTGTTCTGAACAGATGGTTTATAAATCATAAACTGCAGATGGTTTATAA
>NC_045756.1:1121340-1123680 GCF_008692095.1 Etheostoma spectabile
CAGATGGTTTATAATCATAAACTGCATTAAACTAGGTTTTAATTAGCAGAAGCACGTCTGCTAAACATGTGAATTTGGCGACATCTTGTGGCTGAAGATGGCAATGACACGAGATGGAAAATAGATTTGGAAAAGTACTGAAAAGGTTGGACAATTAATTGCTAAAAAATCTAATTGATCATTTTTAATTGTAAAATAATAAATTCAGGCATTTTTTAAGCAAAACTTTGCTTATACCAGCTCAAATGTAATGAAATTTAAACCAGCATGTAGATTTATCATGAACACATTTAGTGAAATGATGACAAGTGTAAAAAACATTTAAAATTGATTAAATTTGCAAGCAAAATAGAAAAAAAAATACTATAAAACAAGATTTGTTTAAATATAAAACCTCATTTATTGTGTAATGTATTGCTATGCATTCACCTTTATCATTCATTCCTAGACACACACTTCCACCTGGTGGCTGAAGAGGCTCGCTGCAGCGTGTTGAGGCGTTGCATATTGAAACATGGCAGCCTGTTCATCTCTGACTCAGTTCTCCCAAAAGCTCAAATAAACTGAGGACAACTGAAGTGATACAGCCTCTGGGAAACAGATGAGGGCATAGTTCAACCGGGGGAAATATTATCACCATGAGTCAGTCTGAATGTTCCAGATTTAAGTTCAGGGGAGGCGGTTCTCCTCCTCAGCGTTTCTTCCAGGTGAATTTCTTTCGTGCTCCCTCCTGACCCGGCTTCTTCCTCTCCCTCACTCTCGGGTCGGGGGTCAGCAGACCAGCTGGAAACAAAAACAAGAGACAAATGAAAAAGGATGGAAAGAGGAGGATATCATAAGACGAAGTGCACCTTGACGTCAATAGCCACCGCTGGGTTACTTTTTGGATAAATTACTTTTAATATTCTTTGTTTCAATGTTCTGTTCTGCATCTTAGTCTGTCATTGGGTTATTTAATAACATAAATGCAGTATCTGCATTTCTTCATGCGTGTTATCTTTGATACTAAAGTAAGCCTCACTGCAGAATTGTCATGATGCATCTATATTCGTCAACCGAGCAATAACTCGAACAGGGAACACAGCTGCAGAGAACAGACGATACTCCATCAGAACCGCGGACAGTGTCAGGATGGCCCGGATGGAACTACGATGATGTAGAAAGATTGGCTGGCATCCCGTTAACAAAACAAAAACACATCAAATCAAGGAGAAAAATGTAGTGGGGTTACCATTTCTTTTTAAAAAGAAACACACTAGAAATTGTGCATGTTTTGTGCACATTAACTACAGACAGTGTACTGTGCACACTGCAAGTTTTTTTTTAGATTTCCCAATCAGTGATTGATTTAATAGGATTTCAGTGTTCACCAACATCTGAGATTTGACTGTTTGGCTGTACTGATCAGCTATTTTTGTTCAATCAAATCAGCAAATCAGTTAACAAACATGGATCTTTAGATCAGTAAGGATGTTGATCCGTGACGTTTCCATAAACAAACACCAGTGGCTGCTTGATGCCACCTCACCTTGCAATGGGAATTGTTCACAAAGTAAATAACTAAAAGGTTTTTGTGATGATTACTCTGTTACAAATAAGTTCCAAGTGTCTGGGAGTTGTAATCAGAACCTAATGGTTACTGGGAAGGTAGGAAATACTTCTTATGGATAACAATAACTTTAAAAAAACAAAAAAACATTGTATAGCACTTTTCTAAACAAAGTTATAAAGTGTTTTCAAAGTATTAAGGAAAAGTAAAAACACAAGGACATAGATACATAGAAATGATGTTATGAAAGAAACATTTAATATGATATTTAAGAAGTGATTAAAAAAAACATGTAACCCCCCCGCTGTTAATAGTAACTGCCCACCTTGTCTCATGGTCTCAACCTCCCCCTCAGACAGGAAGCTGAGCAGGGTGCGAGACACGGCGAGCCGCAGCGCCCCCGCCTGGCTGGACCGGCCCCCGCCGCTCACCGTGCACTGCAGATCAAAGCGTCCCAGCATGCCCATGAACTGAAGCGGGAACATCAGCTGCTCTCTGAGAGCCGAATGAAAAGAGCAAAGGAAGAAAATGACCAGGAGATAATAGAAGAGGTGGAAGAATGAAGCGTGGTTGAATGGGCAGAGCAGAGAGTGTGTGCTATTTAACAGATAGTGGTATCAAACGGGAGAGGCTTAGCTAATTTAATGTCTGGTTGGATGACTTTTCAGACAAGCACAGAGGATCCCGGCACTGTGAAAAGCTTTCATTTACAATCTCACCACTGCATATTACAGACTAACTTCTGACTCAGCAGGAAAAGGATAAGATTGTGTGTGTGTGTGTGTGTGTGT
>NC_045756.1:1123690-1127998 GCF_008692095.1 Etheostoma spectabile
GTGTGTGTGTGTGTGTGTGTGTGAGAAAAGAAAGTGTCTGTGTTATGGATGGTGTCTTCGGCTGAATGGCCTATGGCTGCTGACAAAGTCAATTGTCACCTCTCTGCTCCAATTACAGCCCGTCCTCACACTGCGTGACAACACCAGCTCTGGACATTCACACACACTCTCTCTCACTCACACACACACACACACACACACACACTTACACACAAACACAGACACACACACAGACACACACAACCACTCAACTGTGTAATTAACTCACTACAAGGAGATAAATAAAAAAAAAACGAGGTGATGATGTGAAGAGCAAAAAGCTGCTTTTTAATTTTTTCTTTTTTTCCTGAAGGGTAGAGAAGTAAAACACGTCAGGTCTTGCATTTTAAGAAAAATGGTATATAAGTATGAGTGACGCTGCAGGAGCCCGCGATGTGGAAAAGCGTCTATTTGTTCCCAGTGGAAACACTCAAACAGCTGTCCTACCTGTCTTGCAGTATGGGGAAGTAGTGCAGGTAGTCTGCGCCGTTGATGGTGATGCGTCCGGAGCCGCAGTCTCGGAGAACCACAGAGGCGTTGGACGTCTTCCTCCGACCTGAGAGGAAAACACACCTTTGTCTCCATTTTCTTATATATGAGTCTATAGTACATGAGTCTGTAGTTATTGTTTGTGTAGTGTTTACAATTATTTACAATTTCTTATCATTTTTGTTTGCTGTAAAATAAACCAGTTGTTACGCTGCCTTCAAGTCTCGACAGTTGGTTTATTGGTGGTCTTGTGTTTCTTCTCTACAGAGGTTTGGATTAATGTTGTTACTTCCTAAATTGTCCGAGACTAACTTAAAGGTTTTAACACTGAAAGTTACATTTTTTTGGGGTTTGTATTTTATAGACTTCATCATTTCTTTTAGCTGGGATTTTGAAAAATCTCTACCTTTTTTTTTAATAAAAGTGCACACTTATCTTCCAAATATGTTTGTAAATTAGACAGACAGGTAAAGTCTACCTTCGGCAGTGCTGAAGGCCACACCCTGGTCATCTCGCTCCAGCGGCGGCACCATTTGCTTGCTGGACAGAGCCTCGAGCTGCCGGCGGTAGCGCAGGACAAACTCCTGCTCGGTGGCGCAGTAGGGCATGGACAACAGGCGCTCCATCAGCCGGATGAAGCGATCGTACTGAGGAAAATGACAAAAGTGACCAAGTCTGCCCAACTCCACCGGCTGCATGTGAAAAATCAATCCTTTTAAAAAGATGTGACCGACTATGAGGGCACAAAAACAGAAAATCCCCTCCTTACATCCTGAGTGGCGATGGTCTCGACCAGCAACGCTTCCAGCTCCTCCTTTGTTAGCCACCTGCTTGTGCCCAGAGCTCTGATGGCGACAGCCACACATCGACATTTACACTTTACAGTGAAATCAAAAGTAAGTGCTGGTAGACCGATCTGTTAACAGTTAAAGCAGGTTATTTCTTGAGGTTTCACTGGTGTCAAACGTTGAGCATTTAACAGATGTTTTGAAGTAATTAGTAAAGAGTGTTGCAAGAGTCATCAAAACTGACTGTAGTGCCTGTGTGGACTTAAACGGCTCAAAATTCTCTAAAATGCTAAACAGTTTGGAAAATCTTCAAGTGTTTTCCTACATATCACTTACATCTGCTTGACGTCCTGGGAGAAGAGTCCCTTGGTTCTCAGACGATCTTGGTATTTCTCTATCTTCAGGGTTTTGCCGTATGTTTCCTAAAATGCACCAAAAACCCAACATTAAGGATAACTATTCACTAGAACTATAACCATTCCAAATGATGCTGAACAATATTTGCAATTAACAAAGTCTTCGAAATGTAAAAACAATGTTACTTATTAAATTCAAGTTTGGAATGAATTCCAGGATACTTTGTTTTTGGGTCATACGACTCAGAAAAATTATTACATACAAAGCCTAAATATTTTCTTTCAACAAATCTCCTGCGATTATGTATATTGCACCAGTGATATGCAAAACCGAAATATTGTGCAGGCCTAAATTACAGTAGCTTGTCAGATTTGAACTTTTTGGAATATGACCATTTGTACTGTTGGAGTGATTAAGAGCTATCCATGAAATGCCACGACAAACCTGACAGTGTGGTGTACAGATGATTCATTTCCATCTGTTTAGATAACTTTGTCTCTAAAGCCTGGAAAGAAGGCAAGATGGATTATTCAGTTTGTATTCTAATTTCTCTAGTATTATACAGAGAACTGGTTTGGGACAGTGAGAGATGAATTTAATTTAGATGCTTAAGTTTCAGAGACTTGACTATTAAAATTGGTTTTATTTGCCCTACTATTGCAGTATGGTTTAAAAATGAAGAATCCTCTAGATTTGTCTAATCGCGTCTTGTATGCCCATGATATGACGTAATAAAAAGTTCATCCAGTCATGGGATCAGGTTCAGACTAAATTGACCCAGACCCCTGTGCCTGTATTTGGCCTGAAGCAAAGCTGGAAAGAAAAGCAAAAATCACATGAAACTAAATAAATGACAGGACAGTTTCGGGGCTCACTTGTCATTAGATCACTCTCACATTGGGAATAACCCGAGGGGGAGCGTGTCAAGGCGACTGGCGCAGAGAGACAGACGGACTGAGGGTGGGCATGCCAGTCACGTCCCCGAGGCAGGCACCCCTACCTCAGCCACCCAGTGCCTGGTTGAGAACTCATTTCCCCGTCAATTATTCACCAGATGTTTGTTTAATTCCTTCTTGATAGAGTGTGCCTAATCTGCTGCCACTCCGACCAGCGACAGAGGGGCAGGAGGGAGGGGTGTACAAAAAAAAGCAAAATCCAATTTTCCTTGCAAAAAAAAAAGTAATAGAAAATCTGAAAAAAAGAGGCAAGAGGAGGGGGGCTTACATTACACGTTTGCAAACACTGGGACCGACAATGGCGAGGAATAATTTGCATGGATTGGCCAGATGAAAAAGAAGAGAAGCCAGTATCTGGATTCATTTAAGTCAAAGTTGTTACAGAGCCCGACAGCTAGCTCCACTCTTTCTATTCAATAAGTGGGCTTTATATGCACAGACAGGCCTTCAAGTCTAAGGCTATGAAAAGCACATTTAAATTCAACCAAAAGGCAACAATGAAGAAGCTCTCTGGTACGGTCTCTACTCCTGACTGTGTTTATTCGGTTTGCAGGTGCAGACGGGGTTAAAGTGACGGGGGAAGGTGTGTTTGCAGGTTCCCCAGGGTTATGGCCATAAAGGGCTCAGTGGAGCAGTGAGCAGGTTAATGTGCCACGCTGGCTGAGCCCAACAACAGCCAGAGGAGAGCAGCCGAGCAGGAAGGCTGCTTTTCACGCCACTGCCCCCTCCTGGCAACACTCCTGAGGGGTGTGTGATGGTTGTGGAAATGGACACAAGATGGGAAGGATTTAAGAAAAGAAGAGGGACGAAGGGGAAAAAAGACAGCAAAGAAAAGAGGAAAAAACACAAGGGTAAAAGGGAGTTATTGAGCCTGTGATCATGCCGACAGGCAGCACGAGCTCTAAGACATGTCTGACATACCTATTTAAACCAACAGCAGGGGGTGCAGATTGCTGCTGCAGGGCAAAACGGGGTGTGTGTGTGTGTGTGTGTGTGTGTGTGTGTTTTAGATACAGACACACGCCTCTCATCCGTGAAACGTCTTTAAACAAGGTGAGCAATAGACGGGAAGGGAACAGTTGAACGTGTGGAGACAACAAAAGGTGGAGGAGGAAGCGGAAGAAAGAGAAGGTCTGCTCAGAGGTGAATAGTGTAGCAGCTTCCCTCTCTTCCTCCTCCCGTCAAGGACCCTCTCTGCCCCACCCTGCCTCCCCCCAAAATCCCCCATAGAGGAGTCGCTCCCCGTGGCGGGACAAAGCCTGACAAGCCAGACGTGCCACACCTCAAATCCGGAAACAAAAGCACACTGTACACTGTTAATTTTTCTCCATCTTACCCAAAACCTCACTCCATGTTTTTTTTTTTTAGATTTTTATAAATGGGAGATTAAAAGGTTTTGGGACCTTAAATTAATTTTCTGTTCAATTCTTTTTTCATTTCTTATTATTTATACATTCAAATAGCTAAATTAAACAACCTTAAAGGTCCAGTGAGTAACATGTTTAGTTAGTTATTATCAATGTCAGTGTTGCCCGTTCACAAACTCGTCCTTTTTCATGAATTTTTACCATCACCATCTATTCCAAGTATTCCTATTGGCTTGAAATTTTACAATGGCATGACCTGGTGTAGACGCTTCATATTCATGCTCCATCTTGAAATACATTAGCTGGTGAGGG
>NC_045756.1:1128008-1137245 GCF_008692095.1 Etheostoma spectabile
ATACAGGACGTACAGCTCCGCCTTTCACGTTCTTGCTGTCACATGATCAACTCACAGCTGCTAATCTGCTAACCGTCCCCGTGAAGTTTGAAGAAGGAAACATGTAGGACAACACATATTCAGAATCCAAATTTCAGGAAGAGGAGTCTTCTTCTTCACCCCAGATAAAGAAAAAGGAGATTAAAAGAGCAAGAGACCGGCTTTTAGAAGCGTGGAGGCTACAGTAGCTGTAATACGTACTCTGAACTTCGTGACGCGAGAGAGTTGATTGGGACATATGATCTCAGCGCTAGATGGGAGAAATTCCTACACACTGGACCTTTAAATGTTGTCAACATTGTAAGAGGTTGTCCGGGGTTGCCTGACATTTTGGTGCCCCCTGTTGGTTCTTTTTGTTTTAAAGCACTACAGACTGGAAAATGTAATCTTACAAATAACCCCTCTTCCAATCAGCTGCCTTGTGTTCTCTCTTTTACCCTTCTTTCCATTTACCTCTCATGTATGTATTGTACAGTATGTACCTTTATCACAATAAAAAGAAAATATAATGATTTGTGTCAAGATGTTACTATCGGTTGATATGTTGTTATGGGATTTTTTTAATTACAAAATGTCTGCAGTATATAAACCTCAAATATCCAGTATTGGTCAGACTATTAGAGATACTAAAACATTTAAAATACATATTCCTGCACAAGCGATGCTGTTAGTTTTGGCTCTGCCTAGGGAGGTTCTCCTTCAATTGGCCCATAATATTGTCAGTCATGCCTGATTTTGGAATATAAAACTATTTCAGCTCACTGTTGACCGCCTCTGGAGCACATGTAGATGCAGGTATTCCTGAGAGAATCCGCCTTTAAACTGGACTACCATTGACGCCTCCACCACACCTTCCTCTAATCTCCCACCTCTTTCACCTTCCCTCTATTCAGCTGCAGCTTTTCGTGTGGAAAAGAGGATCTAACGTTGAATGTCCTCAGGGACTGCACAGCCTCTCTCAACTCTGTCTGAATAGCATACGACCTGAGGGGGGAGGGGGGAGGGGGAGGGGGGCGGGTTGGTGAGGAAGAACCAGGGACTTGAGCTGGATGAAGATTTACCCGCTCACATAAAACCCTGACGGTGCTGCGCTGTGCTTCAGCTGCGGTACTCACATGCATCAGGGAGTAGTAGGACTGTTTGCCGGTGTAAAACAGGAAGTGGAACGGCCGCCCGTCTGCTCCCCACTGGATAGCTTTAAAGACCGGACAGAAAATCAGTTTACACAATACTCACAATTCAATAAACATTTATAATTTAAAAAAAAAAGTAATCAAGTGCACAGATTACTTACCTCTCTGCCTCGGAAATATTTCCTCTGGATGCTGGAAATAAAAGATTATTGAGAGTTATTATAGACATTTTTAGCTGGGGATTATCTAAAGAGAAAACAATACAAATGTTTTGCTCTCTTTAAGCATTTAAATGTATGTCATTTTAGGTCATGATATCCCAAATATTTATGAAATGTATTATCTATTTAATATCCAGCATTAATTTATTTTAAAGGATGGATAACAACCCGAGGGCCGGGTTTGGACAGATAATTAGAAATGATGTTCCTGTTCGGGTCGGGCTCGGTCACATCGGCGTGATAAGGCACATTTAAAACAGCTTATTATGTAGGTAGCCAATGGGTCTGTTTCACTTGATGCAAAGGATGGTAGTTGTGATTAAAATAAACTTGAAATATTATAACCGTCTTCCTGTGTGCGGAAATTTGTTTATGAAGCTGTGACAACAAAAAAACGTGCATATTAGACTACATTGGGCCTCTCGTGAGCGCCTGTTACTGTGCGCTTGCTGCCCTGTGACCATCTGTTGGCCTTTCCGAATGCCCTCCTACATTTGTTTAATTCAAGCGGGCTTTCCACACAAACAAACGTGTCATTAGTTTGAGAAAAAAAAAGAAGAGATTTTAACTGGACATAAATGACATGAATGACGGAAACAACATATGATGTGAGAAAGCTGCTGAATGTCACACAGGTTACACCAGCCAATAAAAGTAAGATCTGTTTGATAGGACTTCATATCATTAGAAACTAAGAATTCACAGCCTTTCAAGTTTCATGTGAGTCGTACACATGGTAGAAAAGTTTATATGAGTCTAACCCACACAGACGTACTGTACCTTCATTAGGGGCCGGGCTTTCTTCTCAAACAGGCCGGAGGGGAAGAGGTAGGCTATACTCCTCTGTGGGAGAGAAAAGAGAAGAATAAATAACAGGAAGGGAGATGGCAGACCATGACAACGCTGACATGTCCAAACAGCGGAGGTCACACCAACAGACAGTGAAAGTGACAGAAGAAGAGGCACGCAAGCTGCTTGCGGGTTCAAGGAAAGGCGAGCATGATGTGTGTGTGTTTGTGGGTGAATGTGTGTGTGTGTGTGTGTGTGTGTTTGGGTGTTGCTGTAGAGTTAGAGGAGAAAACAAGCAAAAAAAAGGCACAAGTTTCTGGCCTGGGTGACAGTGAGCAGAGGACGCGGTGGACATCCAACAGTTCACTCCAAGTTCATCCTTTGCTCTGTACGTGTGTGTGTGTGTGTGTGTGTGTGTGTGTGTGTTATTCACAGGGCTACAGATGGCACTGTAAGTTTGTGTGTGTGAGAGAGAAGAGAGGGAGACAGAAAGTGTGCTGGCCCCGCCATACTTATCAAGACAGTCTGTTCATCTCTCTCTTCCTCCATCCCGCCATCTTTCCATTCCTTTTCCTCCTCTCTGTCGGTTCAATTAGTGAGGCAGCAGGTGCTGCACGGAGGGAGCAGGTTGCTGCCTTTAAGGTTGTCAAAACGACGGAAAGCAGGAGAAAAAGGGCTGGTCGAGAGAAGTGTGTGTGTGTGTGTGTGTGTGTGTGTGTGTGTGTGAAAACGTGGGAGAGACAGGAAGGAAGAGGAAGAGAAGTTAAAGGATAAAAAGTAAAAGAGGAAAAGGAAAAGACAGGCAGAGAGACGCAGGGAACAGATGAAGACACACCTGTGTGTCCCCCGAGCCTCAGCACAGTATGACAGAGATCCCAGAGGGAGCAGAGACGGAGTGACAGAGACAGGAAGAGTCCAACCGTCCCCTGTAGAAACCGAGCAGCGCCACATCTCAGGAGGGTGTCGAATTGTTACAAATTTCGACGACATGGTGAAATCAATCGTGCTCCATACTGAACAAGCCCAGGGACAGTGGGATACAAAGCCTCAACAGGCCAGCGCCAAAAATCAAGCTAGACGGCCTCAGGAGCTTTTTAAATGCTACAAAACTAAAAATCAAATTCCCACCAGTGATGAAATGATTAGTCGATTATTGCTTGATCGACAGAGCAAGACAGACAAGCAGAAAATCCTAAACATATTTTTCCATGAGGGATGATTAAAAAAAAAAAAGAAATCTTAGAAATGTTGAGAATTAATTTTTTCTTGATCGACTGAAATAATGAGTTAATACTTTTAAAATCAGATCAAATTAAGAGAAAACAACTGGTTTCACCTTGGGCTCTGGGAAATCAAGACAGACATTTTTGGTTTGTCTATTTTCTGACATTTTACAAACAGAAACCTTAATTACTATGTTCCCGTAATAGTCAACTGATTGATTAATGACGACAATATCTAGCTGCAGGTAGGAGTGTGCATGCACACACCCAAACCACAGAGGCCAGGGGCCGAGTTGAAAGTGAGCAGATACTGAAATGAGCAAATAAATAGCGTTCACACAGCAGGGCTCCACTGTCAATCTTTAAATTCCTGTTTACATTTAGATGTCGCTCTCCTTTGAGTCTGACACAAGAAAGTTTATAACTAACTAACGATTATTGTCACTGCCGACTGTTCGGACAAGTACTGTTTCCATTCATTCATTTTTTACTTTACAGAATGTCGTAAAAAAGTGAAAAATGACAGTATTTATAGGTGTCTTGAAATGTCCCGTTTAGTTTTGACCAGCAGTCCAAAATAGGACTGCACGATATGAGGAAAATATCTAATTGCGATTATTTTAACTGATATTGTGACATGATTCACAGCAGTAGAGGAAAGTATAACTTTTGTATCATTATTCTCATTTTCTTTGAAAAATATCAGAACTACAAACATTTAAATGATTAGAGTGTGATTTTGGAGGATCTGTACCAGTTGTTGTAGGATCTGTTTTCCATAGTCTGATGGATAAGATGCGTGGCCCGGGACGTCTCTGCACCACCACAATACTTTATTTCAGAAAGGTTTGACCCATATTTGACCTTTAACTAATACTGCACCCCATTTTGCAATTTCAATACAACTGAGATTGATTGTGCAGCCCTAGTCCAAAACCCAAAGATATTTAATTTACAATGACATTGAACAGAAAAGATGTAAACAATTAATCAATCATCAAAATTGTTCTTGATTTCTTTATTTCTGCACAATGGTTTTTGAAAGAAAGCTGACTGGAAGTCTTACTTTGGCTCAAACTAATCATTGGGTACTAGCAATAGGGTATTTTAATGTTACATTTTTCTTTTTTCAAAAGGCTCAATAACATAACAGAAGTTTTTGAATGACCTGAGTAATTACAATTTTTGTTTTCAAATATATTTCAGTCATAAGAGATATTTATGGGTCTGGGGTCAGTCTCTTGAGTTTTCCTGGGTCTCCATCACTGTCACACCTGAAGAGTCTGGACTCTAAACCTGGGGCTGAGGGATTTATCAGGCGCCTCTCTCAGCACCTCTCCAGTCCTCCCAAATGTTCCCCTTTTCCCTCCACACATCTAGGTTTGGGCTGCTAGCCGTCACTTTGGCTTTCACAGCCTGGCGCTAACAGCTCTCTTCATTATTTGTGAGGGACACTGGGGACTAGGTGAGGGAAAGTGAGAAATCACGCTAAATGGTTGGAGCACTGAGAGCTTTGGTGTCTGCCAAAATCTGCAATAAGCATGCGGGTGTGTGTTTGAGGGCGTTGCTAATATCCCTGATGCAGCAAATTAGCCAGAGGTGGCCCCACCTGCTGGCTGCTGCTGGAGCACCGATTGCTAATCAAGATGATGATGTGAAGAGACCACAGAGCTTTAAAACACAACCCCTCTCCAGCCGTTGTTTAAATGCTTTAACTACTTGTGGCTTTTAAACTCGGTCTCATGAGAGGAGGAGGCTATCTGGGGGTGGGCCGTCCGTCTGACTGCCCCAAAAAAAGTAGACATGTTTATCTGGGACTGAAAATTGAAAAGTTTTGCTTGTCAACATCAACTGTTCAGGAGCACAACAAACAAAGGGCTCTGCCAGACTTTTGGTCCATCTCTAATTCAACAATAGCAACAAATCCTGCTCACCATAAAAGTGTTTCTTATTGACAACAATTTTCATAAAAAGACCAACAATGTCTAAATACTTCCTAACATCCCCATCCTGTCTGTGTCATTTAGCCACAAGCACATTGGTTACTGTAGTAAATATAAATAGGCCACATATATATATTTAAAAAAGGCTAAAACAGCAGGACACTGCTGTGTTTGGAAAGGTTTGACTCAAACAGGAGTAAAGAGTGCATTTCTTGGCGAGTATTTCCAGCGGCGGATCAATCCACATGTGGTGCTTTTTGAGTATTTCCAGCAGCAGGACAGTGTATGCAAGATCAAAATAAACTACTGTGTGTGTGTGTGTTCACCTTAATGAAGGAGCATGTCACCCAGTGACACAGCATGATTCATTGATAGTTTTTGAACAACAATGGTTGGGTTAGTTTTGGTCTTTTCATGGAATTTGTTGACAATAAGAAAAACTTAGTTTTGCCTGCCTTTTCCTTTAAATAGATATATATCAGTTAAAGTGCTAGAACAATTGATTTTTCAATTTGCCCATGTTAACACTTAAAATCAAAATCAAAACAAATATTGCAGATAAAGCTACAAATCACTGAAACCCAAGAATGATTAAATTATGCAAGGGTTTTCTGCATATATTATTTATTAGCCGTGGATGTCATTCTGTGTTGCGTTCTTTTTATGTTTCCCTTCTTTCAGTCTTTCCTCTCTGTAATTGTTTGGCCCTGGGAGACGTTCTTATGTCTCAGTGTATTGTTTGTAATTGTTCTTAATTTCTAAATAAAAAAAAAAAAATGTGATCACAAAAAAAAATAATGCACGGCTGTCTGAACCAATCCATCCTGAATGCAGAACCAATTAAACAATATTAGTAATCTAGAGTTCCTGGATGTGTCTCGCCCAACTATCTATTCCCTAAAAAAACTGTTGTATTTGTCTTTAAATTCTCTTGAGTATCCTTCACAGTATTGGTAGGTTGTCCTCCCCAAAA
Source organism: Etheostoma spectabile (assembly GCF_008692095.1). Classification (NCBI taxonomy): domain Eukaryota; kingdom Metazoa; phylum Chordata; class Actinopteri; order Perciformes; family Percidae; genus Etheostoma; species Etheostoma spectabile. The sequence goes on from NC_045756.1 coordinate 1,134,330, forward strand.
TAGCCCAACTCTAAACGTGCATTTAACATAGAATATCTATTTAGCAGCCTCACTTACGGATCAATTTAGTTGACTTTTGAAACTTTACAGCTGATTTAAAATAAGTTCCATATGCTTAAAAACTTCTTAATTCATACAGAAGCCACTTATCCCTCAAACTGAAGACAGCCAAGCCGGTGGATACGTGAAAGACATGCACGCAGTAAAGCACAACGCACTGTCTCTTACATCTACGTCCTCCTGGGTGAAGTTCTCGGGGTCTTCTCCCATCATGTTCGCCAGGTGCCGTTTCCCGATGTTAAACTCCTCCACCTGCTTCTGGATGAACTCCATCGTGAACTTCTCTGGTCCTGCAGCCGCCAGGTTCTTTCTGTGGAGGGCAGAGCTCACACATATCTGCCTGCTCAGGACCTGAGGAGGAGGAGGACAGCTGGAGCTATTATGAAATATGTAACATTACGCAAACTATGCTTACATGCTAAATATGTGGGGCAGCATCGAGCCGAACTTTACTTAAGAGTTCACTCATTCAAATCATGATTATTTAAAGTCTATAGCATCATAATAAAGCTAAATGCAACGTTGGTTGACTGTTATTTCCATTATCCGTCAAGCAGTTTCGGCTAGCAGAAGCTACAAGAGGATGCTAAGTCAAGGACGTCAGTGTGTGTGCGTTGTAGACAATTTCCATGTGTTCACGTTTGTTTAACATATATTTCTTGTTATTTTATCGAAGTCAAAATCGCACGTTACCTGTCGGCTTAACTGCGACGTGACTGTGTTTAAACTCGTGCTGCAATTCCCACATTTTCCGAAAATCGATCCCACGGTTCGCACGCAGGACGCCGCCATGATTACTGACGACGATGACGTCGACGGCGGAAGTTGTCAGACGTCACAGACATGTGTCATGAATTGTAAAATACAAATTAAAACAAACATTTTGAAATTATAGCCATAAATTCTCCAGGCAATCATTTTTCATAACCTAGTAACTCTTCTTTTATTGATCCATTAAAACTGTTGTTATTCATGTAATACAAAATGCACCAAAATAAAAGTGATATTTCCAAACCCACACCATCACGAACCAAGTTTTTACACAAGTTATGTCACTATATGGTCAGGGGCTTGAAGGTGTTTTTAAGAGTAATATTCTTTATAAAACCTCTCTTTAAACCAAAAACAAAGATAGAAAAAACAGTAAAAAAAATAAAATAAAATCTGCCTCAAAAGACAAATGAGGAAATAGAAAATGGGTAAAGGACAGAACATTATAAAAGTATTGTGTGTGTTCACCTACAATGGCTGCTTCAATTAAGGAGCTTTTTGATCAGTCCACAACGCATCCCAGTGTCACCGCTCATTGAAAACTTGTGTTGTTCAGCGTGTTTATGGAAATTCAAAACATGCTGGCCAAATGGTGCAGTTAAAAGCTAAATCTTTACTTAAACTATTCCTCATGTCCTTTTCTTTTGAGGTTGTAAGTCAACGTTATCCATTGCCTGCATCTTGAATGCTAAAACTACTTAAAACCTATTTGTGTGCAGGTTAAAAATGACTAAATTAACCACTTTCACTATTTTACTATCACAAATGTGCACAAAAAGATGATCAAACAAAAGTATTTTGACTGTTTAATTGATATTGCATTATTCAGAGACCAGTGACTTTGATGATATGTTAAAAGTTCAATGATAATTTAGTGTTTTACTCAACATTTCAGACACTGACATTGCACAATAATCCCAACGGCGCCAGGTTCTTTTTTTTTTTTTTGCAGACAAGCAATTCTTACCAACACACAACTATGTGAAACCACTTTGACCCCAGGGACCCAACAATATTGCATTTGTGAGGCTCTGATGCCCTGTCCTGTTTAATGTCAACTGCATGAGCACCATCTGTCTTACGAGTAAAAATCACTGACAATAGGAGGGGTAGTGTAAATGGATGGATGGATGGGTAAATGTCACAGGATTTAAAGCAGCGGATCCACATGAGTTGTCAGAAATAACACGATGAATGTTTTGCATATGTGGTGCAGTCGGTGCTGGGCAGTGCAGAGACAGATTAACACAGCATTTTGTGTGGATTCCTTAAATAGATGAGCACGAGCTGTCACCTTTGCCAAACTTCTCTTCATTCCTCCATGGAGCGATGATTCAGGGCTTTTTAGGAACACATCTTCTGTACAACCACGGTTTTCCCGTTCTTAATGCTGCAGCAGGAGGTCAAGCGCCTTGCTTAACAACACGTGTACAAGTGTGTCTGTGTACAAGATAAAAGCCCAGGACAATATCCCATGCATGTCTGTAACTCACTGAGGAATAAGTGCATTTGCACCAAACTACATACGAAGCTCCACAAATTGTATGCTCACACTGAGGTAATGCTTGATGGTGGTTTAACACTGCACCAGAAAGAAAGGGTAGGTTCCCTGAGTCATGTGATTACAACACTTGATACAGACTAAAAGAAGAAGCTCAGAATTGGCAAAAACATAAAATTGTCCAGGTGTTTTTATTGTCTAGTAGGCTTTCTATGTCCCTGCAGAATTAGGATATTTTCTAACGGAGATCTGTTTGACTTCTTAATCACTTTTGAATCATATAGTATGATGTCAAAAACACTATCCTGTGTCTTGCAAAGGTATCTTTGTACCCTATAAAACTGAATTTTTATAACATCTAATATGAATTCAATCAGAAGAGACATGTTTGCAGATATGCAAATTAAGTTTATTGTACAGCTCAATAAAATGTACAAAGTTTTTGGTGATTAGACTCCATCGCTATACAAATATTTAGTATATCTATATTCCCCAGATGGAATCTAGACACCGGTGGTGGTGACGAAGGAGCCCGAAGACCAGAAGAGTCTCGGGACCGGTCAGCTGGAGTAGATGACTGGAGG
>NC_045756.1:1137255-1140485 GCF_008692095.1 Etheostoma spectabile
GGGGGGGGGGGGGGGGGGGGGTTGCACTCTTTACCTGCAACGACAGCTGAATAGCACAGGGAGAAACAGATTTTTAAAAGCAGGGTTTTGACTCTGTGATTGGCCCTTGCAATTTGTGGACAACTCTGACTGGTTAAGCAGGAAGGTGAACCAGCTGATTCCATTTAGGAAGAGAGCACTGATTAAACAGCAAAAAGTACATTCATGAGGGTAACAGCTGAATTGATTTAGGGGTGCACTGATTAAAAGTTAGGTCTTCCTTAAAGAATTTACACTGAGCTACATAAGTTGTCAGTTGTGAGCTAAATTTTAAGATACAAACCTACAATGTGTCTCCAAATCAAGTCCTTTTGAATTGTAGTTAATTTACAATTAAATATGTGTTTGCCAATTATAATTCATGCAAATAGATCTTTCTTTGTCAAAACTTGAGGAGACACTCCTGTAATTGAGGCCTCCTTCCCTCTCGGTGTGTATTCTGCACAGTATGCTGTGTTTACTGATCAATGCTGTGTGTCTTCACTTAGATTACTTTGATAGAGTTGGAACAGGAACACAGGGAGATTAATCAAAGTGAAGGGGCACTGACTCCCGGCCCGTGCCAGTCGATATGGCCGCGTGGTTAATTTGCCCCGAGGAGGGCTGTCGTCAGGCAGATGATAAACAGTGTTTGCCCCGTGTTTTAGCCACAAGCGTGCTGCTCACCAAGAAAAATAGTTTCGACCCATGCTCTCTAATTTACAGTGGGGGGTGAGAGGTGGCACATTAATCATCCTTCTGCTGTGGCCCGTCTCTGACAGGCGAGCCACCGTGGGTGGATAGGGTGGAGATATTCGTTTGGTGAGCACCCCATGGGCTTGGATGCAAGTTACTGTTGTAACTTGCAGAGCTGCACGGTTTGAGGAAAATATACAATATGCAATAACATTGAATATTGCACTAACGATATCAATTGCAATAAATAAACTTAATAAAGTGTGTTCTGCTAAAATACAACAAATTGCTTGTTGAATTCTAAACAAATGAAAGGAAATTGTTTCCAACGATCTTTAATTGAGCTAATGGAAGATTGAATTGAACGTAAAAGGCAACATTAAAAAAGGAATGACAGTTACACTTTAAAGTGCAGTTGTTTACGGATATTTTCTTTCAACTAACACCACAAAATGTGAGTGCCTTTTGCAATATATCACAGCCTTTTGTGATGTGTTTATTGGGCATGTGGTTGTATAAAAAAAACAATATAATGTGCAGCCTTAGTAGATTGACACTGTGATCTGCAAACTGCAGAATGTATTCCACTTTTTAGTTAATGAAAGGCTTGTAACATCTTGTTAATGTGAACCAAACATTGACAGTTGCTGTGAAAATGATGAACTTGCACTGAAAACAGTGCTATGACGCGAAAGTAACAGGATTTAATTTAGGGAACCTTACGGGCGTCTGTTTTCATGCTTGGCATCAATGCTTTATACGAGGCTGTACCTCAGCGCCAGGCATTAGAGAGCTGGCTCTCATCCAACTGTTCCATCAGATCTCCATATGGACAACAGCGATTCCAGCACCGTCTTGAAAAAGGAAACACCACAATAGGTGACATTGACCTCCTCTCAATTTGCCCCATCCACAGATTGAGTGACATTCTTTTAATTGTATGGCGAAAACAGAGATGGAGCAAGAAGTAAAAGAGGATATTGCACTGTGGAGCTGTGCCAAGTCCGCTCCTTCCCCCTCTTTCCCAAGGATGGAGTGCTGGAGAATTGAAGGCTTATAATACCAACGAGCTAAGGCTTTGCTCCAGTCATCATTTCCATGCTGCTTTACGCTGATTCCCTAATATCCTTAGCGCCTTGCGTAGGGATAAGCCCATCGTGCCGAAACATGACTGTCATGCCTATAAACCGTTCACGGCTCTAAAGAATCCATTATGGTTGCTCCACAAACATGGGGACTCAAAGGGCCACTTTGCTCAAGCTCATTTACTCTTTTAAAGCGTATTTATTTACCCATGGTGCTGTGAGGGATCTCCAATACGCCACAATACATCACAGCAGGATGTAGAAATGGTGTGCTTAAGTTTAAGTGGTCATTTATACCATCTTTAGTATATTTAGCAGCATATCTTTATGAACCACGTGTTGATCTTGCATTACACAACATCTATAAACATACTCCTTTATGAATCATATTTTCGTCAGAATACATTATCAAAAGAGGCATTGGGCTTTTCATTTGTGTAAAAGTTGAGGTTAGTGTCTGTTCTCATAAAAAGGAATGGTCCTGTTCCTGTCAGTGACTGAGTGTTGTCCTGCCTGGCAGTTTTAGGGGCTCCATCCTCTCTGCAGGTCAGGGAAAGACACAAACTCTGACAAGGGGTTCGATTTCCTCAGGTGTTACCCCTTCTGCAAATGTCACAGCTGCTCTACATCTCTGCAGATACATCCACTGATATATGTATAACCTTGGTGCCTTCATGAGTTGGTGGGACGTGCAAATTGGATTTAAAATCTATTTCTTAATATCTATTTCTATTCCTATTTATTATTATTTCCATTTCTATTTCTATTCACATTTCTGTGCATTTCTTTTACTACTCCCCTTTACATTCATATTCCTTTTATTATTCCCATTCCTTTATTATTGACATTCATTACTACTCCTTTTTCCATATTCATTTGCATTTCTCTTCCCATTTGTACTCTTATTTCTCTCTCTACTTCCATTTCTTTTACAATGTATTTCCTTTTCCCCCATGTCTATTCATTCCATTATTCCCATTCTTGTTCCATTTTCTATTCCCATTTCTATTTCCATTCTACTCTTGCTCCGATTCCAATTCCTGTTGTCACTCTCTTCTCATTCCTACTCCCTACTTCCTTTTTTTTTACTATACATTTTCTAGATCTACATGTAAATCTATTTTCCCATACCTTTTCCTATTTCCTCTTGGAACTTTGCTTTTATTTTATGAATATTCTGCTACTTTATAATTTCTAATGCTACCATGTTGTTATTATAGGATAGAGTGCCGCCACTACTACTAGTAATTCAATTAACAGTAATTGCACATGGAGGAACACTGCAGCACATGTATGCAGTGCGCTACGGTCCAGTGTGCAGAGTCAAGCTAACACCCACAGTTATCTTTGTGTGAGGTAAACCAAGTTATATGCTATGGTTCAGGGATTACTCATCCCCCTACACACACACACACACACACACACACACAC
>NC_045756.1:1140495-1144114 GCF_008692095.1 Etheostoma spectabile
ACACACACACACACACACACACACACACACACTTGTAGATTATCAACAAGTATGGCCATTGAGTGGAAATTAATTTGCAAGTGGTAATGGATAGAGACATTTTGCTGAGATGCGTAAAAACAGCTGAACTGCCAGCAATTACCTGCTGGAATCAGCCTTCATCAATATCAGGATAATTACAAAGCACTTCTGGCAGTGCGTGAAATGAATGGAGCGTGCAACAGATTGGGTGGCGGCCATAGATGTCTGCAGATATTAGGCCGCCTCCCCCTCAGAGCGGCTCCACAGGGGAGAAAACTACCTGAACAGACTGGAGCGGCTGCTGCACCAGCAGGTTCACCAGGCAGTCGGGGAGGGTTTCATATTAAATGCAGAAAACAGTCAGAACAGAGCTGACTGTGACTGAATCTAATAGAAGTGCACAGTCTTGTTAGACTAAAAAAAGGGGGCACAGAATTAGAATGAAATAGAAAAGAAAGAACTTTACCATAGAAAAGGTTTGAATAACACAGAACAGCACACAATGCAGAGAGCAAAGTACATGAAGACATAAATAGACAGACTTTAAAGATGAAACAAAAGAAAGAACACATGAGAAGGAAAGTGCAGAACAGATCGACAGCAGAGGATGGAAAGAAATGAAAGAGCAGAACAGCAGAGAAAGGAAAAAGTAGAGTAGACTAAAACAGAATGGGGCAGATGAAAATGTAATAGTCTTGGGAACTACAAAAAAGTAAAGGGTAGAAAAGAAAACAGTACCAAAGAACATATGTGAATATAGAACGGAGTGGAATAAAAACATGGACACAAAATGAGACAAAGCTCAGAATAGAAAACACAAAAAGCTATTCAAAGTGCTTCAAGTTAGCCAAATACAAGAATTTGACACAATTTCAGTTTCAAGGAAATTTAGGTAAAATTAAACGAATTAAAATATCATAATACCACAATACACAGATTTGGTTGAGTCCAAGTAACGTAATAAGTTGACCCATCTTTAAAAGCAGCTGAGAATAACACAAGGCCCAGTTGGTAACTTTTCTGGAGCTTTTGATTGTATCATAAGATCTTCATAGAAATGGACGATGTTACAATTTCCAGTTTGAGCTTATGGCTCAAAAGTTAAGGTTTATTTTAGATTAGACTGCTTCCTAAAGGTCTAAGGGACCTAATGGGTTTATACTCCTCAATCATATATAAACAGAACATAATGGAGTGGAAGGAAACGTCTGTTAAACAGAGCAGACCAGCACCCGGCGATGCTGGTGATCAGAGTGATGGGACTCTGTAAGGTGGTTTTGAGTAGGAAAGGAGGGGGAGTAAAAGGGAAGGGGTGTTCAGGGTGTCTATCCCTGTCTTTCCCAGACTTCACTTCCATCTCTCACATGGAACCACTTTGGTCTCCCCCCCCACCCCCCAACCCCTTTTCCCCTTGCCCTCTCCTTTCTGTCCTCTCAGACAGCGAGCTGGAGGCAGTATTGGGTTTCCTCTCTAGCTAGAAGGGTTGCTTCAGTCCATCTCAGGGATGAAAAGATGACTCTTTCCCTCCCCTTCTTCCATCCAACTCTTTTTTCAGGTAAGAGGCTCGGGGAGGAAGGAAACTATTACACTCGGAGTGAGCCGGGGCCTGGAGACGCAGCTGCCAGCCCTGCCCGGCCTGTCGGGGAGGAAGAGGATCTGGATCCGACACTGGACGGGGGAGAAACCCGAGATCTCTGGAAATGGCTGGGAATGACCCAAGAAAAACTTCCGCTGCCGCCCCTCCACCATCCTCGTCTCGTCCTGATCTGTCCAAAAGTGTTTCCCATAATGGTCTCAGTCTGCAGAGGCGGCAGGGGTTCCCTAAAGGCCCACAGACTCAAACAAGCATGTGTGAAAGCATGAATACACAGAAACCCCCCATGGGAACAAGCACATATTCACTTTCCCTGCAACAATTAAGTTCTGAGGTTATACCGCAAATAAGCATTACCGCATTAATAAATCAGAAGCTTTTATTGTAAAGCAGGGATGGAGGTCTATGGTAATCTGTCCAGCGGTGTTTGTGACTTCCTCAAACTCCTTTTTTGGCTTCACAGACACCTACAGGTTTGAAAAAGAATGATGGAAACCACGCACAGCTGTTAGGCCTGCAGTGGAGGGAGATTTGCATATCTGGATGGATTTTTTAAATGCCGGGCTGGATCTAAAAAGTCAGGGAAATTCCATCGTTCAGAGAACGTTTTCATATTGTTCACATTTCATCTGGACAGACGCTCGGAGCGAGCGCTCGCATGCAGTCAAACATCAATCACTGGCTCATTACAGAGAGGGAGTTTGCGGAAAATAATGCTTTTTATTCCGAGGAATGGGATTCTTTGATTGCTGCTCAATTGACCTCGTGCAGACATGTTAGGCAGTTTGACGACATCTACACCCCGTTGTTTTGTCTGCAATTTGTTGTTCTCTATACGCTGCATTGTAGCATACTTAGAAGGGAATCTTCTCACCATCCTACTAAAGGAAAAAAGCTGTTTGCTGGCTTCCGGAGAAAGTGGTTTCATTCAAAACTAATCCACAAAAGTCTTGGCAGTCTGTTGCAACATAGATTAGTAAAAATGTAATTATTTTAGATGACGAAAGTAGCAGTTGCTGTTTTCTTCTAATTATGCACAATGACAAACTGCATACACATGTTGTGCATTTTAAGGGCAGTGAATAAGATGCGTTACATGTAAACTAAATAATTAGCATTTTTATGAAAGACCTGTTCAAGTGGACATGCTGCACCTCGCCAGGTGACAAATTGCTGGAGTGATTGAGCTGAGGGACTAGTTGCTGGCTTAATATCTCCCATTGATCTATTCATTGATCATTTGTCCCCCACTAATGACTGTGACTGGACTGATTTTAAATAATATGTCTCGCTTGTAACCTGACATCAGAGGAGGGGATGAGCGTGGGAGTATGAGCATTTCTCGGCGAAGGAAACCGCTGAGAGAAATCAGCTTGAAAGGCCAGAGGAAATTGAGACAATATTATGAAGAAAAGGGTTCAATCTGCAAGTTTTTTCCACCCCTGCTGATCAGAAGGGCTGCAGACTACCGCTGGGCTCCTTAACATCTGGCTAGGCAATTTACCCCGCTCTGACGACTGGAAAGGTTAAACCACTAAAATCTAATATTTGCCTAGAGGGGGTCAAGGCACTGCAATTACAAGGTACAATCGGCAGGGCTAATCAGCTAGTAGCGCGTACCAGGGGCTCGGCTGGGCAAATAAGCCCTGATCAGAAGCACTGTTCTCTGCCTCTTCTGTTTACTTATTAAACCCTGTTCTCATGTTCAAGGGCCCCACTGCAGCCTCTGGCCCCATACACCCCCAAGGCACAGGGGAGTAAATTTAGCTCCTGACGCTTTTTAAATGGGGCCGTGCCAATTGGCTAGAAAGTAGCCCCCGTGTTAATCAGTATCTGCGGCCTTTGTTGCGAAATGATCTCAAATTACTTTCCTCCAATCTGGCAGGCATTAACACCTTGGGAAGGAATGGGATAGGTAGGGATTTGTACCCTGAGGAGGAAAACAAGGTGCAGAGCAGATGTGTGTGTGCGGACACTGACGAAAGGCCCACATAGGCGCCATGT
>NC_045756.1:1144124-1149910 GCF_008692095.1 Etheostoma spectabile
TGTGTGTGTGTGTGTGTGTGTGTGTGTTCCACAGTGCTGTTTACATGATTGCTCTTTGACACACATATCCTAATTGACTGAGTATCAAGTGCAGGATTAGTGTATAATATATCAGAACTGTCTGGCGCGCAACACTTTTGAACAAGGCTTGGGGAACAATTACTGGTAATTAAATATGTGCCAGTTACTGGAAAAGATAATTATGTCCTTGGTGTATAACACCAATTAATTACTTTTATTTCAGCGAGCAAAGCTTTTAAACGGCAGCGGAAGCCATTCGAATGGCGCCCGTGTTTGAGTGCAAGCAACCTCCGTGTTTGCTAATGTGCAAGTCGTGTTCTGTTGCTCGCAGAGATGAGCTTTTAGGTGCTGCACGTTAAATTGTTTAAATCAGGCATTTGCTAAGACTCTACAGTTTACTGTGGTAAGAAGGGGAAGGTGCTGCAGATGCAGTTGTAGTTTTTAAAACAACCATGAGAAAGTGACAGTAGCTGCAAACAAGCTCTGCCAAGGCTCCACTGATGGTGTCTTTACCTCTCCATCCTTAGGCATTAAACATTGACATAATAGGTTCAATGAAAAAAAAGAGACTTCTCTGGGGGGGAGAAGCAGAGCTCAACTCTCTCTTGCTAAGAGGATTGGTCAGATTGCATATAGAGCCTAGGAGGAATCATGAGCGCTCCATATATCCTCACACCTTCTCCTCAGTACTTACAACACCTCGCCACACAGAGATAGCAGCACGAGATTGGCAGTAAACCTCTCCTTCCTCCCTATACATCCCAACCAACACCCTGCTTTTATTCACATATCAAAAGTGTTGTTTTTTTTTAGAATTGCAGAGGTGAAAATGTACGGATTAGCAAGTGATCTCATTTCGGGCACCGGCTTCTAATGTCTAACTTGGAAATACCTGTGGCCGATCATTAGTAATCTATTAAAACCATGGGCCTAGAAATGGTTACACTGCAAACCCCTCTGAGCCAAACGTGGCTGATGTTGCTTTTCCAATCCCCCTCTCGCTTTGGTTAATAAGATACAGAGTCAGACGGCCCGAGCGTGCTCTCTCTTCCTTCACCTCACTCTCCTTCTCTCTCTTTTCTCTCTGGTGCTGCAGCACACACTACAGTCATTTTTTTTATCTGCCAGCTCGCTCTCGACTCCTGCACCAACAGCTTAATCCATGCCGTCTCCTCCAACAATCAGTCTGTCAGGACTGCATGGCTATGTGTGTGTGTGTGTGTGTTGATGCTAATGAGAGAATGTACTTGTTTTTCATGTCTTTTTCTTTTTCTTTTGCTTAAGTTTCTAGGTGTATGTGCAAGTGTACGGTGTGTCTCTAAGCCTAAATGTACATGCAGTATGCCTACGTGCATGCCAATGTGTGTTTGAAGGGGAACCTTTCTAAACACATTGTGTGGACTCACTTTCCATTTGTGCACAAACACCAGGTCCTCACAGGGTCAACTACTATTACATGAAGTGTTAAGACATGATCTGTGTCCCAATTCCATGAATGTTCACTAGCTAATCTTTATGGCATCCTGTTCAAGCAGGTAGTGTTCAAGAAATAAATGACTGTTTTACACTGAATGGAAGTAATGCAATGCGTGCACAGTCTGACGGCAATACAATTTCACAAATAAAAGCCCACTGGTTGTTATGTTTTCTGAGATATTTCTGTCTTGCCAGCAATTTATTTTACAGGTGTGAGTAAAACTTCTATTTCTGTGTGCATTGCTTTTAGGTACACTCAACAGAACAGTTTTTAGTTTGCCTGTTGAAGATTTTTTAAGTACTGTAGGTATCCCTAGTTATTTCAGCTTGCCAGTGTGAACATGCTGCCTTCTCAAAAGCTACTTGGACGTAATATGGAATTGGGACACATCTCCGGCTTTAGTTTAAGGTTAGGGTTAGGCATGTAGTTATGGTTAAGGTACGTATCTAGGGAATTAATGTAAAAGAGTGCAATGTGCTTGTATCTGTTTGATCATACATACAAGTGAACGCATGGGATTTCCCCCCCATGTCTTGTTTTTATTTTTGTGCCAAAAAGTAAATCTGTTGATATGCAAATAAAACCACAAGCCCATATGTGTGTGTATCCTGGACTGTGGGTTCGTACGCGTGTGTTTCTTTGCCAAAGTACACATGTTGCACACTTGTGAATGTGTGTGTGAATGTATTGTACAGCATGTGTCTCTGCAGGGGTACTTACATTAATCATAGGGACAAAACTCTGTTCACACATAATGGTGGCTCATTGTCCATTTAGGGACAAGAAGTCAGTACGATGTCCCTCTAAATGACAAAACAAGTTTGCGTACAAGTCTCTTCAGGATCATGAGCACATGCAGGTGGTTTTTTCCATGTCTTTCTTGTACAGTATGTTTATACCTAGATGCTGGTGTGAAAATAAGGCCACAATTTAAAATGGATGGGTGTATTCTGGGATTCGTGTGAGTCTGTTTCTAAGCCAAAATGCATATGTTGCTTACATTGTATGCATTTGTGTATGTGTGTGTGTATGTGTGTGTGTGTGTGTGTGTGTGTGTGTACTAGCTCTCTGGAGGGGCCCAGTGTGTGTCACGATGGGCCCAGCTCCCACTGGATCTAAGCAGTATTGACAAACCCATCAGAGCTGGTGATGCATTGGGCTCCGTGCTCACCCTCCCGCCCTTAGCCGCGCTGCAGGGCTGTTCTGACATGCTGTCACCTTGGTAACTGCTGCCAGAGCGAACGGCCTGCTGGGATAGCTGACCCGAGCTGCTGGCCGGACTGCACGCTGCAGCAGGAGATGTCACCGGTAGACCCCTGAGGACCAACGACCCCTGCTTCTGTCCCCGACCATCGATCCGTCTGCTGTTGAGATCCGTCACCACCCGGGACGCTCTCTGGGACAGGACAGGGCACACACACAGACAGAAGACAAAATCCACTCAGATAGGCAAAAATGTAGATTCCTAGTCACACATGTACTGTACAAATATATGCTTTACTGTGACAATGGAACTCTCCCAGAGAGCCAACAAAAGATTGTTTTCTCAGTTCAGTGATAAAATGTGACTCTCCTAAAAATCCAACTCAACAGCAAAATGCCGTGAAAGTCCCCAAAAGCATTTCCTCAAAGCCTAAAATGTATCTGCCTCAGAATCTATCTCTGCTGAAGAAAGACGTCCAAAAAAGTCCCGGCACGTCTTTGTAGAAATGCTTTTTCTTTTCTACTTTTTCGAGGTTACCAAGTCATTCCTTGGCAACTTCTGAATCCCTCTCGCGTTCTCAGAGCCAACACAAGCGATTGTTGGCACCGGCCCATCAGCGGCTGAGGGCTCCAGTCTCTCTCCACGAATGTTTGGAGTTCTTTGAAATGCTGACCAGCTTTTTGACACGAGGCTTTGGAAGCAGCTGAGCTCTCGCTGCGAGATGCGGGACCCGGCTGGATGCAGGGATCAAATCTTTGGGGAGAGGGACTATGGGTAGGGACCAAGAAGTTTTACATCACAGGCTGCACGTCCTATCACGAGGCAATGTGTTCGATGAGAACTTTGTGGACACGTGCCACTAGGTCCCGGGAAGGGGAATGTTTTACATAATGCTTTTTTTTGACTGCATTTCTAAAGAAAATGTTGCACCTGCTCTATCAAACTCTGATTATGATACCATCAGCACCAACAAAGTGGCCTTTACTCACAATAATCCTCAAACAGCATTAGGTCTTATGTACAGTGCTTTCCCAAACACATGTGCTCTGACAGAAAAGCTGTCTCTCGTGTCACACGAATAAACAACAAGAGTAAATGTGAAAGATCACTAACTAGCTTCCTGGTTCCCATGGCAACCAATAAAGCAGGGCCAGCCGTCTTTTGTGGGGATTATCAGCACGGGTGAAGCAACCCGGCAGATTGACTGTCTGAAACAAGATATTGTGTGTGTGTGTGTGTGTGTGTGTGTGTGTGTGGGTGGGTGGGTGGGTGTGTGTGTGTGGGTGTGTGCATGTGAAGACTGAATAAAACATGCTCAGAAACTGAAACACTACACAACAGTGTGCAGGCAACCAGTGAAGGTGGAAACAACTTCAGAAATAGTGAGAATTGTGACTCCGTCCTAGGAAAACCATGTAACTCCAAAACGTCAACTGAAGCAGGAGGATTTTCTCAACCCATAAAAGGAACACTCAGTCCTCAGTCTGAAGAATGCAAATTCCCCATATTTAGTGATAGGCTACATGATTTTTCCCCGGACAGCTACACTGAGTACAGTTTGTGTAAAATGTTACGGAGGCTTCTCCGGCGCACATGTACGTATAGCCTACAGGAACAACACTGCAGGACCTGACCTCACTTCATTTGCATGTCGTTCCCTGAGCCATGAAACACCTGTTCTTCTTTACGTGTATGGTTTTTCTAACTTTGTTTTAGAGAGATAGATAGAAATAGATAGAGATGTATAAAGATAGATGGATAGATAGATAGACAGATAGATAGATACATAGATAGACAATGTTTCTATGGTGTGTTTTAAAAAGGAAAAAAGCACAGAAATCACAATGTATCAGAATATAAAATTGCAAAAAGAGAAAGTAAAATTGCACCTCCAACATAATTTAAAAGAACCTGAGATATCCTCTATAGCCCACGTGAGCCTACTTACCGCCCTGTAAAAACTGCATTTACGAATTTTGTAATCTTATGTTTGCCACATAAATTGATAAATAAGTGGGTTTAAAAGTTTTCTTTCAGTTTAAAGGACACATTTAAACACACACGCACACACACACGCACACACACACACACACACACACACACACACACACACACACACACACACACACACACACACACACACACACACACACACACACACACACACACAATCCTCTGAAATGTCACAATTTGCAAATGATGGGGAACAACAACTGGAATAAAAGAAAATATGACAACACACAAGACATGCTATTGATCCACTTGGTTGGAAGTAGAAGAAGTTGGATCTCTAATATTGTCTGTATTGTTTAACACACTGCACTTTCAAACGATAGCAAACAGACACACTGGAGCTATTGCCATGCAGGACTGAATATGTTTTAACGTCTGCATACAGAGCCTTAAAGGGCCTTAAAACATGTAAAGTGACCAACGCTCTGTGCAGAACTAAAAATGGAAATCTTCATAATCCAAACTACATCAACATGCAATCTGCAACTCACAAATCAAAGCTCACCTTTTAATATTTTATTATGTGTATCGTGTGTTTGATGGGTGTATTTTAGTGTGCGCATTTTTGTAGTAGGCTATGTGTATTTCCTTTTAAAAACTCTGCAAAGTGTCTTCGAGTGTTCAAAAAAACGCTACATAAATAAAAGTATTATTCGTATTATTATTAAGTTTGCTAAAAGGAGCTGAGATAGTGACAGGAGCGGAGGGACTGTGGGGTCGGTAAGTCGGCCACTGGGTGGCGCTGTACGGCCAGGGAAGGCTTCTCCTGTGCGTTCGTCAACAAGGAGGGGGGACATGTCTGGATTATGGCAGTATTTTATTGTGGAAATAATATTAATGCAATCATTAAGGGATTATTGTTTTAAATCGTTTCGAAAATAATTGAAAACTACATGAATAGGCTGTGATTCATTTATTAAAGCTGCTTTCTTTTCTGCCACACACTGCAACTCACAAATAAAAGACTAAACTGTTTCCTGCTCCTTTGTGAGAAGGCGAAGATTTCTGTGAACAGGATATAAAGCAAATGTCGATCCACTAACACTGATGCTGTCCTACAGAGACCTATTC
>NC_045756.1:1149929-1169872 GCF_008692095.1 Etheostoma spectabile
AGTCAGTCAGCCAGTGTGGGCCTGGTCATTGCTGCTGCTGCACCTTCTCCACCAAATCTGGGAAGACTGATTTCAGAGACCGAGCTGAACCTCTCACAATCTGCTGAGAAAACCCAGCGAAGTCTCCATGTAGACTACCTGATCCATCTATGTTACTCTAAGTGGTTTTATTCCGTCAGGACGCTGGTCCCTGCACCCTGACCCAGCCAGGAGGACATGTCCACCCAACAAAACTTCTCCTATAGAACTTTATAATAAAAATGTTTAAATAGAAACTTATAATACTACATGCGTATGCGTGTGTGTGTGTGTATATGTGGTGCTATTAAAGTACAGTATAGTATTCACTATATACTAAGAGAGTAAAGAGTTAAGTATATAAAACAAACAAAGTTAGAAAGGTCCAAAATATGAATAGTATGGCAATATTTTAAGTTTACAGATATATTGTGTATTACTGTGTACAATTACAAATACAAATACAATTATACGGAAATTATGAATGTTATATATGTTATACGTTTACATAGGCATGTATGTGCTATGTGGTACAGTGTAAATAATAGTAATTCTACTCAATCGCACTCATCGGAATGATAGGAAAAATATATTATAGGAAAATGATGGGGTTTATAATAAACAGTAAACGTCACTGCAAAGTATAAATAATAATCCATTAAAACAAAAGCAGAACATCATGAGAGCAACAGACAGTAGGACCACTATTATAGGGGTTCTCCTCTTAAAGGGATTTAAGTTGAAAGGTTTATTCTCACTTCACTTTAAATAGGCCTGTCTAAATAGAAAATGATCGACGTTTAAGAAGAAGACTGTCAGTTATGAAAGTGTCAATGAAATCTAATAACTCATGTTGTTGAATTAAAGGCGTTAAATCCGCATTTGGACGGAGGGAAGAGGGAGGAAAAGAAAGCTCCAGCAGGCTTTATGTGCTTCTGGAAAATGCAGACAGGCAGATGAGATATACTGGAGCACATTCTACCTCTGTGTGGCTGAGCCCCCCCCCCCCCCCTATCCATCCCGCTGCTCACAAAACCATGACCTTCACGATTTACAGAAAGGAAACCCCCGAGAGTCACGTCATATTTTATAACGTCCTCCTCTTCTTCTTTTTCTTCTGAAGCCACAAAACGACTCGAGAAGATCTCTGACATGCAGTCGTGTGATGTTTTTGTTTCTTCAAATACTGTCCTTAATCTTCATTTCTAATATTCTGTGTTCCGTAAGTGTAATGCAATTCTGTCTTCTATATTTATATATATCTAAACCTGCATAATAATAAAAATAATAAAAATAATTCTAATTAGACCTACACATTAGAGGGTTAACACATGAATGGCCCATTTAGGTGTGTATTATATATATATATATATATATATATATATATAATATATATATATATATATATATTTTTAACCACAACATGCCTCAACTGAATTTGTTGACCGAAATAAAAATGCCAAAAAATATTGACACAATTGAATTCAAATGAAATACACACCTAAATTAATCCAATCAACACGCTTATTTCTCATCCGTGTGTTGCTGCCGTTTAGGATCTAAAGGAAATATAATAATAATAATAAATAATAATAATAATAATAATAATAATAATAATAATAATAATAATAATAATAATAAAGTGAAGCAGACTTTTGCATCGCAACAAGACAAATAAGGGACGACTGGAAGACATCCAGCCCCCATACTTACTGTAAGAATAACTCCTAATAATGCTGAGAGCCAGTCCCAGGCAGGGGGACGGTTTTCGGAGCGTCTTGTCTGCAGCCGAGAGGGATCCACGTGGACGTGGAAGAGGAAGGCTCCCTGTGGAGAACAGCTCCCAATGATCCATATTCATGCGCTGGACACGTGGAGGAAATACAGTGTGAGACGGGGGAACCGTTGCGTACATGAACCTTTCCTCCAGGTTAGAAGGAGCCTGACGCCATGTCAGCCTTTCAAATGACACACATCTCCCCACTGCAGGTGAAGAACCTCTGAGTGTGTGATACAGTAACAGCGTACATGACTTTATTTTATAGGCCTACCTCAGGAGTATACACACCCTGTGTTTAAGTTGGTTTATAAGTCTAAAAAGCCATATACAGACACTAATAATTCTATCTATCTATCTATCTATCTATCTATCTATCTATCTATCTATCTATCTATCTATCTATCTATCGCTGTATACATATTGACTTGTGTGTGTGTGTATAAATATATATATATATATATATATATATATATATATATATATGTAAAACGTGAACTTTTGTGTGTGTTATAAAGGCAAATGCACAATAAAACCAAGTGCATGATCTTTACGCATAAAACACATCTACAAAAAATATATAAAAGTGTAATATTTAAATAGTCCCACACTTAAGTACAGGCCACTATGTAAAGTGTAATGGACTTGTATATTTTTGTGTTGTTTGAGACTATTATTTGTTCAGGCGGACATTTTAGTGTTGGAGAATGATTTAGAACTTGTTTTAAAGAGCAGAGAGACGGACAACAGCAGCTTTAATTAGCGCCGAGCCTGTTGGACCAGTGGCGTCCTGGATCAATAGCCCCACACACACACACACACACACACACACACACACACACACACACACACACACCACACACACACACACCACACACACACACACACACAACCACACACCACACCCAATAATGTGAATAGGCGGACCAAAGCCCATTATGAGATTTTAAACTCTTTTTGTGTCGCCTTTCGGTAAAACTCTCACTAGATTTGGGATATTTCTGCACGAGCCGTGCACGCTGTTTGGCTTCTCAGAGAGCTTTTATTCCCAGGGATCCATGCGGGAACGCACAGGGCCGCTTGGGATTTGTTGGGATAGTGGTGAGGAGCCTCAAGTGCCCCTCTCCCTTACTGTTGGGCAGCTAGCAGGCTATATCTCAGCACCTTGCATAGTTTTTTTTGTTTTTGTTTTTTTACAGGGGAGCACCGGAAGTGCATGCACAATGAGCACAGGTATAGAAACACGAGGCCGAAGTGGAGCCCCACAGCACACATGCTTTTATTTTTTAAAGGCTTAAGTTTCTATCAGCATGAGCCACATATTATTAATCCTATAACAAAACCAGTCCTTCCTGTGTTGGTTTGAATAGACTCGGAACTCTTCTCTTTACCGTGTGTGTAACGTCTCTGCCAACGCCATCCACACGTCTGTGTCTGTGTACACTGCGTCTGAACATATAAAGTTTGGACACATATAGCGTGTCTCTGCTGCCACTTCTGCTAATGGAGACAAAGAAAAATGATGCCCACTTCTCTATATCATTGAATTCAGTTGCTAAGCAACTAGTAAGGGAAATCATCCGCGAAATTCAAATCCTGCAGCGAGAAGACACGTTTTGTGAGTTTTGCTGAATAGGCGAGCAAGACAACTCAAGAAGAAGAAAAAAAAAACACATTTCGCCTCTTGCAGCCATGACGAAAAATAGTCCTGTTTTTAAAAAGAGAAGTAGGCCTACATAACACTGCCAAAGTAGGCCTATTTGGTGTTATTGTAGGGAATACAATAGTAATAAAAGATAATAATAAAAGCCCCGCACTAAGCCTGTCAACAACCCAGATGAATCCGCACCGCTCCGACATGTCAAACAGCCCCGTGATGCTCAGTAAAGTGGAGGCAGACCCAATCAATGAGCTCTCTCTGGGACCCAGTGACACACCATGTCAGCTACCTGCACAACACACCTGCATGTCCTGGAGCTTCCACCAGCCTGGATGCACGCTGTTGTGAAGCATTTGCTTTCATACGCTTGCAAAAAAAAAAAAGCAGCAATAAATTCAATTTATCTATTTCAATAAGTGTAAATCAATTTGGCAGATTTTACTGTACACACAGTTGGCTTTTTGTTGCACTGACAAGCGCATGGATCAGGCTATTAATTATGTGTTTATCAGAATTATGGGATGCAGGGTCTAGACTATATAAGCTGCAACGTAAACGTTACATAACATGCAGTCAGGACATTAGGAACCCTATATACTTTCACTCCCACAATATGGACGTCATCCGTTTTTGAATTTCTCGATTTGCTCCCTTCCTCCCCCCACAACATATACATTGGTGGCTGTTTTTCCAGCCTGCAGGCTGAGGTTACGGCTCGTGCTTTTTGCCCAAGGCCTCAAGAGGCAGCATATGTAAACAAACAGGGAGCCATGCAGGCCTGCAACTGACCGCGGTGCTCCACTGAAACACAGTTCTGGGATGGTGATAACAACGCGGGTGGACATTTATTTAAGCTGAGGCAATAACATAAGGGCTGTTAATATGCTATATATACATATATATATAATATATATATATATTTAATATTTTAGTAAATAAAAAAGTATTAAGATTGAGTATTTTCATGTTTCCCTCTACAAAGTCCCTTTGTTCTGTATTATTATTCTAACGGAGGTTATGATTAGCTCGCAGCTTCATCTGGGACTAAATAGTCCACCATCTTCTTCATTAACTTGTGCATGCAGAAAAATAGCACACAAAGTAATTCCCCTTTCAAAATAAAATAAATAAACAACAGCCCCTTAAGAATTTCAATCTCAAAACACAAGATGATTGCATTTCATTCTAACAAATTTATTGTGTCTCAATCAGCTCGTACGGAACCACTACTGAAATTAAATTACAATCAAATTATCACATCAAAATATACCCTTATTACCTAACAACGTCAGCTTATGATGATTTGTGCTCCTTTAGAAACGATAATACAAAATTAAAAACAAATAAGGGCAACAACAGAAATATAAGAAAGAAATGAAGATAAAACAAGAAAAAGGGAAAACATCTTACACAAGTTCCTGGGTATTGGGGTTGGGGGGAGGGGGGGGGAAATAAATTACCGTTTGGAATAATTCATAGGTATTCCGAACAAAATATTAAAACAAGTCATTCTGATGAAAAATATAAAGTAAATAACTCCGATCAGTATCTGATCTAGTGTTGTATATTGCCGGCTTTACAGAGTTTTTGTTTATTAAAACCTACCAAAGAATACTGCTTAGAAAGGGCAGCAATAATAGAATATCCACAGCACCCACTCAGTCACACTTGGCAACAGATTTTTTTCTCAAATAAGTGCAGTCTTTTCAAATGTCTTATGCTCTATTTGTTGGAGAGGGAAAAAAGAGGAAAGATCCACTCACGGCGTCAAAGTCCATTAAATAATAATTATTTAAAAAATAAAAATAAAAAAAAGGAAGGTGATCTTTGAAATCATGGAGACAGTCCTGGTCCTGGTTTTCTTTTTCTTTCTGGGCCTCAAGAAGCCCACAAAAAAACAACCCCTAATCCTCCGTGTGTGTCAATGAAACCATGCAGTCCACCCTCAGACAAAAACCAAAAAATGCTGTAAATCATGATGGAAGCTTCGTGGATGTCACTCTCGTTCATATTGGTGCAGTTTCTCCCCTCTTGTCATTGTTATAGGCATGGGGGAGCAGGGAAGGCGGTTCAGTTCCCATTTCTAAATATACAAAATGCCTGCTCCTTTGTTTTCTTCAATCAAACACAAGATAGTGATGGGGGAATATTGTTTGAAGAGGGGGTGGGGGGGAGAGAAAAAAAGAATAAAAACAATACTTGGTTTTCCTCTTGGTGGTGTTTTTAATGCGCCAAAATTACCTGGTGGAATGAACTTGTAGTTGTCACCCTCTGGTCGCTCGCTTCACTTGCATCTTTTAAGTAATCTACTAAAAAATGCCCCTGAAAGAAAAAAGCAGAAGGAACCTTTTAGGTTAAGACATTTCAGGGCCTGGAAGAAGGTTAACGATGCGTTTTTTTCTGAGGGGGTTGGGAGGAAGAAGGGGAAGTTTCTCTCTCTCTCTCTTTCTGTTTGTTTTTTTTCTCTGGTGAAAAATAGATAACACATTTGCAGTCTCATTCATATTCCCTCACAATCACAGTATCAAAAAAATTGGCTATCTTGGCGATAGTCTGTATGCTTTTTTATCAGTTTAATTTCATATAAAATAATTCTTGTGTGCTGTTCTATGTTTCACTGAACATTCTTTTGCAGTCCATGGAGGGGGGCGGTGTTTCTGCACTCACATTGCCGACCTGAGAGTACACATCCTCCGGCGTCTGCGCCACTCCTGGGGGCGTCATCCGTTTTTCCTTCTGTCTCCTATTGCAAAACCACACTCTAACCACCTCTTTCTCCAGCTGCAAGTTGTCCGCCAGGCTGGTGATCTCCTGGGCCGAAGGTTTGGGGCATTTTAGGAAGTGGCTCTCCAAAGCCCCTTTGACGCTCACTTCGATGGATGTGCGCTTCTTTCGCTTCCTCCCCTGCGCCGCGATCTTGTCGATGCTGGTGGGGCTGCCGGTGGACGAGTCGGCCTCCTCGAGCCACTTGTTCAACAAAGGCTTGAGCTTGCACATGTTCTTGAAGCTGAGCTGCAGAGCCTCGAATCTGCAAATGGTCGTCTGGGAGAAAACGTTCCCGTACAGGGTGCCCAAAGCCAAGCCGACGTCCGCCTGCGTAAAGCCCAGTTTGATCCTCCGCTGCTTGAACTGCTTGGCGAACTGCTCCAGGTCGTCCGAGGTTGGCGTGTCGTCATCCGAGTGCGGGTCGTGGCTGCTGACGCCGCCGTGGTGCTGGTGATGCTGATGCTGGTGGTGATGGTGGTGGTGGTGGCTGCCGTGGTCCAGATCCGGGGTGTCCCCCCTCACCAAGCCCGGGTGCACCAGGCTCTGGCTCCCAGGACTCAGCATCCCGTTCACAGTGAAGCCCCCCGGCTGCGAGTAGAGCAGCGACTGTTGCTGCTGCTGTCCCCCGGATATGGAGTTAATATGCGCCGCAGTCGTGCTACCCCAAGCGCCGGCGTGAGTCTGATGGGGAGCTAAGTGAGGGGGCCTGTGGTGCAGCGCGGTGCCCGTGTGCAGATCGTCTCTGCCGGAGTTTTTCACGTCCTGCTGCTGTGGGCTGCCCGTCATCCCAACGGGACTCGACGACCAGGGGGATCCGGCTTCCGCTGCAGCCACCGCGGCTGCTGCTGCGGCCGCTGCGGCGTGCGGGAGGGATGTCACCCACTGGTGGGCATGGCTCAGCATGTGTCCCCCGTTGCTCGCTGCCATTGCGCCTTGCATAAAGTCACTCTGTACCATCTTGACTGAGGGGTCTCCCCTGTAGACCCCAGACCCCGAGGTAACCGCAGCACTGCCCGGCTGCATGCCACCACCTCCAGAGTCAGAGTGCACGAGGGAGCCGGACGATAAGATACTATTGCTGGGCAGATAAGGATTGGAAGCCGCGGTGGCCATTCCGTCAACCCTTATGAATATGTTTGTGGATAACCCCCCTCCCTTTTTACAGTCACTTCTTTCGAGCAGGCAAATTGTATCTCATGAATTATTCAAACTTTAAAAGTATGAGTAGGTTTTTGGCAATACCATCGACGCGCGTAAAAACGCAAAAAAAGCTTCAAAAACGGTGGCAGAAAACTGAATAAAATCCGCATGTATTTACAACATTCTAGTTCAAACAGTTGTGCATGGAAGTCGGCGAATACAATTCCAGGTTTTCAAAAGCCCTTTGGAACCATGTGCAGTCCGTTTAGAAAGTTTTGCACTGGGATGAAATTGTAAGCATTAAAAATTCAAATATAGAGGAAAAAAGCGGTGTCCCATACAAACTTTTGGTGCACGCAAAAAACAAAAAGCCTTGCAAATTCTCCACAATGTACAAAGTCCCAGTTAATGTCCCCTTTGGATGTGAAAAACATTAGCAGAGTGTCCTTAGTTCTTTTGTAATTCAGTCGCCGAGATTTCTCCCTCGCTTTATTCTTTTCTCTGTCTTCTTTTATAGCACTGTAGAGCCTCTCTCTTTGTTCTGTTTTGATGTATATAAACCTGCCAAACCGCAAACTCCCGATGAAGTACAATCCAGTATAACAGTGTACGGCGCTGCCTGCGAGCCTCTTCTCTCATTCGTTCTCTCTCTCCTCCTCTCTCTCTAAATCTCTCTCTCTCTCTCTCTCTCCCTCCCTGACAGGCCGTGTAGTCCCGCCCCATTCCAAGCCCGACGACGCGCGGATGTTTACCCCGTGCGTCCCCGTTGATTGGCTACCAGGGGTGTGATTGGCAGGTCTCGCCAGCCCTTGCTTCGGGCGCACGAGCCCTCCTTCCGGCTGTTCCAATTGGCTGATTTTTAATTGCAGTCCAAACATAACAGGGGACACAACTTGGTAGTAAATAGTACCGAGGCATTAGTGCACAAACAGGGGTGAAGGGGTAAATCAAAAAGGGCGTTAAAGTGTGACCTCTAGCTTGTTGTGATTATCAGGAGTCAAACCACCATCATAAAATGCTTTTCTTTTTCCCCCAGAAAAGCTTCGATGTAGGCTATGCTTTCTTCTATATATATATATATATATATATATATATATATATATATATAAATAAAGATACACCTGTTTGAAAGTACATTCCAATATAAGCAATATTTACATGTTAGAATATACGGATAAACTCTAACTAGAATTAATAAAAACAAATACGGTTATGTTCTGCTGTTGTTACAAACACATCCTGGACTAATACAAGGCTTGAGTGTAGTCAAAACTCGCACGCGCATTTGATACTAAGATCTGTTGGTAACTATTATAACTGTCTGGTGGCCTGACCTGGTTGTGTAATAGAATAAGCCAGGCATCCGTAGTGCCACGGTTAGGGGTTTAATTCCCTCTGGGCCACACCGTGAAAAATACAAAAAAAGACTTAGAATAAAAAAACTAAATGGTACATGCTTCATCGTGTTATGTTACATGTAAAGGCCTAGATGAAGTGCACTGGTGTGTTAATAAAGTAAGATTAGCAATTCAAAACGGTTTGGAGAAAATTACCAGCTCAGGTTAATTGTTTATGGGCATATGTTAAAAAAAAAAAAAGTCTCAGAAAACCATGACACTGCAGCACGTAAACATGCAAAGCACAGAGAGGACGTGTAATGATTTGAAAGCACTGCAGCCCCTGAGCCAGGGCAGCTCTGCGCCTCGGCTCCTCAGGAGTTAACGCGCAAAGGTTGCGGGGAGGCTTCCATGCGGAAACGCCGCGCACAGGCAACCTCTCTGAAGCACAGGGAGAGAGAAAGTGGCAACCAAAACAAGGGCAAATTGAGCAGTCCTTGGGGGATGTGTGCGTGCAGGGTGGCTTAAGAAAAAAAGGAGGAAAAAATCGAGAGATGTAGCTTAAAACGCTCACCATCCCTCAAGATGACCACAACCCGCGGCATGAATAGGGCCTTTGTTAGTGCGTGGGATCTTTGCGCCTATGGACGCACCCATGGGTGGTAATACTCCCAGTGCACCCCTTGGTTGGGTGTCAGCAGCCTGTTGAGTCCACCTGACCAAAACGAGGCCTGTGGCAGGTGATTCTCTGACAGGATTAACTATTTTGTAGAAAGGTTAGAGCGACATGTCACGCGTAACCCCACAGCTCTCCAAATCAAAGATGTTGCGAAGATTTTAGTGCAAAAGGGATTTAAGGGCACAGGCTGTGTATACTCCATGCCAGTGCTCCCCCCCCCCCCTTCTCATCCCAGTAGATTTAATTTGGACTGGGCTCAAAACCGAGGGAGCCTCGTGGATTTGTTTACATTGAATAGGCAGGCTAGGGTCCAGAACCATGGGGCCCTCTATTCATTAATATACAGTGAGGATTTCTGTCTAAATTACTGCTGTCCCATCCACACTGCACGCTTTGAAAAGGGCGTCTCAGGCGTCATAGGCCAGCACAAACGTGACACCAAGGTGCAGAGAAGAGGGCTCCTTCCACATGATAACCCCTCAAATTGAAAATAATATATAAAGAATTAGAGTCAGAAAGGCATAACCGAAATGCTCCCCGCAATCACAGCGCGGCGATAAAAACACTCCTCTCTGATATAGGATGTGTTTATTATTTATCTGCTTATTATTAAAAGGTCCCCAAGTTCCCTGCTGGGGGAGTTCATTTATTTTGTATGCAAAAAAAAGAAAGAAAAGGGGGGAGAGGAAAAAAATCATCCCCAAGTATAACAAGAGACGAACAGTTAGTGCTGATTTTCATTTGCATAAATTTTCATATATTTTAGTGAAAATAATAGCGGGAGCCGAGGAGTGCTCCTGCTCAGTTGAGGCAGAGGAAAGAAAATCTTAGGGAGCACCGAGTCGTAGGAAAGGGAGATAACCATTTACAGGCTCCATATGAACAATGTGAAGCTATTTCCTCTTTTCTTGGACACAAGGTAAGTCAACAATTATCTATGCGGATTTCTTTTTTACGCATGAGGAATGTTGAGTTTATCGTCTTCTCGCGCATTGCCTCCACTGTGGCTGCATCCTTAAAGACTACTTTAAATGATATTTCAGCCTTCTTTCTGCGCCGAGGTACAGTCATATTCTCTTATACTTAAAAACCGAATTGCAAATACGTGTCATTTTTTTCCCCTTTTACCCTGCATGCGTACAAATCAATACGCGCGCTGCAGTTTGCTTTTGCGCCCCAGCCCTTTTTGGCTTTTATATAAATAGCGGACAGATGGATAAGCTGGGCTGTTTTGTAGTGAATGTCCACCGGAGAAAAGTGCAATCAATCACATTTTAAGCAGGCAGAGAGAGAGAGAGAAGAGAGGGAGTGAAAGAGAAAGAGAGAGAGAAAGAGAGATCCCTCGGTTGAATTCTCCAGAGGGACCGCGTAGGCAAGTGCAATATGAAATCGTTTAATATAAATCGATCTCGCCGCTGCAGAAGTTTGTTTAAAGTTTGAATGCAGCAGCTTGTCGAGCAAAGCCCGCTCCTAACCTGCACCCATCCAGGCAGCCAAAGCTCACAAATAGCCTGTGATGTTAATGGAGGCTGATGCTGGTTTCTTCTTTATTTTGGTGTTTTTTGTTGTTGTTTTGGAGCTGTTCAAGGAGCGAGGAAATGTCAAGAAAACTAAAAACGACAGATTAAAAAAAAAAAAAGCGCAGTTGGAAAAGACATGTGGTCCCAGGCAATTATTTAATGGCAGACAATAATCATTTTAGTGTCTGTCACAACTGTCGGCTATTTTCAAAAGTCCATCACACATGATTTATCGCGCATGATCCCGAATTTGTGGATGAAGAACTCGTTTGGTTTGCTAAGGGGTTATTTTTTTTGCTTCTCACGGGTTAACTCTTTTCCCCCTCATTGATGGGGAGTGCATTTCTGAGCCCAGCACTTGGTAGCCATGGTGAGCCCAATAAAAGGGGGAAACACTGGTCGCATTAAGCTGTATGTTTGTGCACTGGAGTCGAGATGAAAAGAGGCTCGATGTCCCGGGCCAGCAGCACTGGTGCTGGGCGGTAACGCGTTACTGTAACGACATTACTCCATCTGCCACCCCCCCTCAAAACCCAATCCAAAAAAATCCAAAACAAACAAACAATAATTACAACTATATTCTGGTTGTATTGCCTTTTTTGTTGTAATTTTAGGTTTAATTTTGAACAGTTTTCATCACCACTTGGTCATGGGAAATAACCAGAGCTCATTTTAACAGAGTGAATAGTTTAAGTTTTAGTTTGTCAAATCATGACTTGATGTTGTTGACTTGGGTTTTTAAAAGGCCAAACAAGTTATCGCGATGTTTTAAAAAATGATCAAAAACTATTTTTTTGTGCGTAAAGGAAACGTGATGTGACGCACTCCTTTCCCACTTACTTGTAATTTATTATGGGTTTTAATCACCGGGATGACGAGAAAAGAGGAATATGTTCTTTGGATTGTAATCCAACGTGTGTCTCCTGCAGGCTGCAGGGTGCTGGAGTCAGGGCGGAGGGGAAATAGATTTTAGTAGTCATTGTTGGCTGAATCCGAAAAAATAAAATCATAACTGCCGCCAGGTGTCGCGCTCACTCATGTTGCAAATATGCATACATTACATTGCAAAAAAAATGTCCATTTTATGTCACATTTTTGAATTATGTTCTTTTTTTTGAATATTTATAGAATTATTTATTTTGACACAGTGTGACATGGTGAGCTGATTCCACACGCTTCCAGTGCATATTTCATCCTTTATTTTCATTAAATAACGTTTACTTTCAAGTAAAATCTCTAGATTATAAATCAAGTTTTTATTGATCCTCCATGTGAGAAACACACCACATTTAACAACATGTAACAGCACTCTAAAATCTCTCGATTCACATATGTTTTTTAACCAAGCTGCTTAATGTGCACATTTTAATTTTTTTTACAAAATAATAGGAACATTTTAAGACAGAACTACTGAATTAAACCCCCTGAAATGGAGATATATATATTTTTATTTTTTTGCAGTGTACATGGAGCATCCTTATAATTTTATGGCCAACGTTTCAAGAACAGACATGAATTGATGGCTGGATGACACGATTGGCAATTAAGATATCACTGGGCTGAAGGAGGAAAATGGCTGAACGGGTCACTATAGAGAAACAACACACACACACACACACACACACACGCACACAGTTTAAGAAAAAATGTTGCATTTTGCTAATTCTGGCCAAACACACCAGACACAATGAGGGCTTAGACTATATTCTGTTCATCCCTCAATCCCAGAGGCAATTAAATCACCTTAATTTAATTATCCAATTTTTAAGGCTATCCCACCCAATTTCATTGCAAGCCAGACCCCCACATCCATTATTATTTTGCACATATTTCAATGCACATTTTCATAAGCATCATGAGTTAAGAAACATGCTCGTATTGATCAGTACAAGGCTGTGACAGGCAGCCTATCAATGACAGCCCCTAGTTGATATGCAAATAGTCTGGGATTAGATATGCCCCTGCAAGCTGTATTAAGCCAGTTGCCATCTGCAGTAGCCTATAAGCCATAAGTCTGAGCTAGCAGATCTGTGTGGAAACGTATGACTAACCGGCGACTTTAAGAATTATTTAAAAAACAGGGCTGGGCAGGACTCATGATTCATCCTGGAAAATTAGTGCATTGCAATTTCTCCACATGCTTGGCCGGGCATTTAGTGTTTGCACCATCGAGTGTTCTTCTTCATCATCGTCATCACTAGCAGCACCACTAACACCCGCAGCAGCAACAAAGCATCAAAGCAGCAACTGTGCGTTATTGCTCTGCATTATGCACCCATTCTGTCATGCCGAACAATGATGCTTATTGGTAGCAGGAGGCCATTTATTTATTCCTCCAGGAACAGATTGTCTAATTCATCAAGATGCTTTCATGAACTTCCATCCCCCCAACCCCCCCCCCATCAGAAGTAGCATGCCAAATGGAGCACACATTTGAATTTAAAAGGTGTTTTAAAGATGATTTTATAGAAAAAAATATGTTAAATAAGATCAAAATCATGTCCACTAGACAATGACCACAAGACAAAAACACCAGTATGAACAAAAGTCAATTCACCCACAACAGTCATCTACTTTCTCCCTCGTAAACATCCTCA
Source organism: Etheostoma spectabile (assembly GCF_008692095.1). Classification (NCBI taxonomy): domain Eukaryota; kingdom Metazoa; phylum Chordata; class Actinopteri; order Perciformes; family Percidae; genus Etheostoma; species Etheostoma spectabile. The sequence goes on from NC_045756.1 coordinate 1,163,424, forward strand.
TAGTGTCATCACTTTGATTCTGCAGCCGCCATTCATTTATGACAGATTTATGTGAGCCTCAATAGGTGGGTAAACCCAGCGTGGGTGCCTGTAGCTTCCACTTCCCCTGGTCACACTATTCAGATTAAATTGATGAAATTCCTGCCATTTTAATTATGGCCTATTTAAGTTGCCTATGGGCTACGTAATTTATTTTCTTCCCCTTGGTCCAGTCACTAATCTGAAACGACATACGTTGAGTGTGTCTTACGTCAGGCCAAACGTTGATTTAAAGCCAAATTCAACTTGGAGCACTTAAATAATAATGTAGCTACCATACCGTTAATTAAATGGGCTACACTGAATATCAGTGTAAGCATTAAACATGTCTTCAATTTCAGACATGAATGGGATTTTTTCCTCAACCCATTCAGACGAGACAGAGACACTTTATTAATATTCTATTAATAAAGGCCACTATAGAGTTATATACACCTCTTATTCCACTACGTGGGGTTAGTAATTGCCCTGCATGAGCCATGCAGCGCTGTGGGCATACAGATTGTAAATGGGCTGACATGCAGGTAAAGATTATGTGTTTAGTGTTATCACGGACTCTCCAGTGGTGCTCAGTGCTCATTTCACCAAGAGTCATGGTTCAGACACGTATCAGCACAGCTGGTATTGATTTGGGATTGGAAATCAATAGGGATGTCATAATTTGGCCTAAAACAGGGATCTGCAGGGTTAGAAAATGCTGTTTGAAGCGCAGGGTGGTGTTTGGTGTTTACACATTTCCTTCATGGGAGTTTTGCCAGTTAATTTATTTATTAAAACAGTTTTTCTAACAAATAAAATTGAACAATACAGCATAGGATTTAAAAATGTTTCGATAAGACACAATTAATGATGTTTTTATTTGTGGGGCAGAGAGAATGAGCAACAGATTAAAACGAATTACGTTGTTTTTTTAGAAACATAATTGAGGCGTGAATTAATTTGAGAGTAAAGTTTAAAAGTTGCACTGAGGTTAGTTTGTCGTGAAACAAGAAAAAACAAGATGTATGGGAGGAAAAGATTCATCTGTATGGCAGATGTAAATGCAGGTTATTGTATGGCACACACACACACACACACACACACACACACACACCTATACATACACACACACACACACACACCCACACACACACACACACACAACACCGCCACTGGTGCCGGCTGGTGAGGAGGTGAGTGACGGGGGACAGATCGGTGAAGATAAGATGAATGCAGCTTTCTGAGTCAGAGTGACAGAGGAGAAGAGGGAAGAGTGTTGTGTTTGGTGTGTGTGCATTTGGGCGAGAGGGGGGTGCTTTGTCTGTCTGTCTTCAGCTTCACCCCACCCCCGTCCCTCAACCCATTTGCTGGTTGCCTCATCGTCCCGGCCACATCCTCCTTCACTCTCACTCCACTCTCTCTCTCTCTCTCTCTCTCTCACACACACACACACACACACACACCCACACCACACACACACCACACACACACACACACACACACACACACACACCCACACACAACACACCCCACAACCCCACACACACACCACACCACATCTGAAACCCCACCTCCAGCTCCGCATCAAAACAAACCACAGATTTATTGTGTATGCAAATCAGAGACGGACACGCTGGTATTGTTCTCTTCTATTAGAGTGTATACACTGCTAATCAAGAATGATATTGTGTTATTAGGCTGAGTAATTAATAAATAAACTAAATCCGCAGGAAATCAAATCTATGGAAGTCGCGTTGCTTCAGCAGCGTGTTTGTAGCCACGGTGCATGTCTCTGTATAGTCCCTGCTTTTTGTTTTTGTTTGTTAAACAGTGGCGTTCCCTGAGGATAGAGGGGGGGGGGGTTTGTGGCACCTCCCTGCCCAGGATTACATTAATCAAAGTATTTATTTCCCTCGAGGAGCCAGGCGCAAATCACTCCAAATCCCAGTAAAATTGGATAACAGAAGAACGGGCGCATCTAGGGTAACCCTCTCTTGTGCTTTTTTTTTGCTCATTTCACTTAATGGATATAGTTCTATCTAACTTTGTGGAAAAGTGTGTGTGGAACAGCAGGCTGCAAAGCTAGAGGTATTGAGGCCTTTGAGAAGACAAACAACATAATTGGATGGAAGCGGGCACTCAGGTACAGAAAAAACACCACTAACCTAACAACGTCTCCGATAGGAGGGAGTCTGGATATAGAGCTGTACAAATAACAGCCAGTCTCTGATTCCCTGTCGAGGCTGTAGGCATGTCTGGGTCCGAGCCAGCAGCAGGAAAAACTAGCCTCTAAGACCCCCCATCTGTAATACACGCTTCAACCTCTAACACCAAAGCTGCCTGCTTTCTCTGAACTAAGTCTGGACAATCCATCTCAAACCCCACAAAGTAGTAAAAACAACAATTCCAGATACCACCTTTGCAGTATTTGCTAAGTAATTACGTGTGATGTTTGGGCAAAGCCTACACGGCTAATAAATCAGCAAATGTTTACAGCCAAGCCGGTGCTGATAAGGCAATAAATACAGTACCCAATATGCTGCCTATTACAGGTAATGCAAATAAAATAATAGGGCTGTAATTTTTCCTTATGTGTTGTGGTGGTGGCGGCTTTGATATTCATGAGGGAAATTGGGAGGAAATGTCGTCTCTCGGTCTGTATGTGCGTCGCATTGCATCGCAAATTCAACGCTCCTGCCTTTGTCCCAAACAGGGATAAATAATGGCCTCATTGCTCCACGTTGGAGGCAACCCCGCCACCCTGAAAAACACACACGCACACGCGCACTCAAACACACTCCAACGCATGCAAACATTGTTGAATGTTCTTGGACACACATGCTTGCACACACATAGAGCTGCCATGTTGGCTAGAGGGTACGAAGGGTAGCTGGAGTCACCGGTGGGGCCCTGACTCCGAGCCAGGCCTTTCGGGGTAAAGGCAGCCTGCCTGCATGGTGTGCCATACATGCACCGAGTGTGTGCACAAGTGTGCTGTGTTTCTGTTTAGGAATATTCTACTTGTAGAGCACAGAAAGCTGCATATTTGATGACTATAGCGTCTGTGTGTGAGTGTGTACACTATCCATAATTCTGTAAACTAAGCTGCCAAGTTTACCCAGCTGTGTGTGTGTGTGTGTATGTGTGTGTGTGTGTTTCTGTACATGTGTCAAGCTGCAGGTGTGATGCATACGTAGAGACAGACAAACCATCTGACGATCCATGATGCTTAGCAAATGAGCAGAAAATCTAAAGCTCTAATGGGACTAGTGCAGGGTGGATGGAGGGGAAAGTAAAGTAACAACACAATAACAGCGTCTATGTACATATTGTTGTACCATTAAACGATCATAGAGTCCGGAATATGTGGGTTATTCCAGTCATCCATTGGCTTCCAGTCATTTCTGTATGATATGAAATGCTAAGTTGTATATTTCCTGCAAATCCTGTTTCCTTTTTTGGTATTTTAAAAAAAGCAGGCTGCAGAGTTTTACAAGATTTTACTATATTTTTTTCAACTGTCCCAGGCAGCCATGGATTTTAATTTATTTACCAACCTATAAGAAGACTCCTAAAACATGCCATTCAATTTTGACGGTTCCATAAATGTATTGAAGGAAAACTTTTAAGTCTGCAACGTTGACGAAAGATGTATGCAGACTAAATGTTTACGGTGACAAATAACAATCTGAAGTAAGCTGTCTGCTAATCTATTTTCACACTTCACTGAAATGAATGGAAACCAGTGGCTGCCTGGAACAGTTGGGGAAATATCTAAAGTATACATGATGTGTATAAAGGAGCTAAAACTTGCCAATGCATGGTCCTTTATAAGCATCCACAGGGCCACTGTGTGTCCCCAGGCCATACTTTGAGACCCCTGTATAAGTCAATGGAGGCTTTGCACGTATTATATTGTACTGCATCTCCATCACACACACACACAGAGTAAACATGTATGACTGGCTGAGCGTGGCTAGCTAGCTGCAGCTCCAAGGCGTCTATAACAATGATCAGTGGCTCTCAACGTTTGGAATGGGGGCTTGCTGTGGGGGTACGCAACTGTTGTTGATGATATGCGGCCGCGGGTGACGTGTGCTATTCATACGCAAGCTAGTGTGGTCACGTTCGGCAGCCGGGAAGTCTTGATTCATGCGGCCATTATGCACGCCGGACGCTTATGGCACCTCTCCCTGTTGCCGTGCAGTCAGGCCCATTTGTTTGGAAATGGGTTTACATGCATCTTCTTCCAAATGACTCTCCCTCCTCCCCTCCTTGGGCTTACAACTCTCTCTCAAACACACACACACACACACACACACACACACACACACACACACACACACACACACACACACACACACACACACACACACACACACACACACACACACACACACACAGCCATATCAACTGCAGAGAGGGCATTTAGGTGATGTTATTCACTCTCTGTCGGCCATGTTGGAGGTATTAAGCAGGGCATAATGGTTATGAATGGTTATGACTGTGCTCCTACATGACAGAGTTTAGCTCCTTCAGTAAGATTTTTGACATTGTTTTAATCTGATAGAATTTGCTATTCGAGCTATATAACCTGTGTGTTGGTTTCAAACCCATGCATCGTTGCATTGGCCTGTAGTGGATTATTTTTAATGCTCTGGCTCTAGGATATTTGTGGTCCAGACTCTGAGGCCCTGAAAGTCTATTTTGTCAACCACCTTCTCAACTCAATCCTATGTGAACACACAATTATCTGCTGAACACAAACACTTTTTATTTAACAACAGAGATTTCTGTAGTTTAGTTTTGTTTTCAGTATTCGCTGGTTTGAAGTGGGCGGGACTCTGTCTGGGACAATGTGGTTTCATTTATTTCTGTGCACCAATAAAGATAGAGCAGTGTTTGAATGAAAATCTGATTATTGTTGACTGGTTTGTGGGGTTGACCAGAACGCAGTTGATGACATGATCTGCTTAGAGTTAAATTCTTCATAAATACAACTTGCTTATTTTGAGATGATTACTTGACGTAACCGAGATACAACATTTTCAGACCATGTTTTTAAAGTTAACTTTGAAAAATTCCATGTCCTGACTCTAGCATTCACACCCCGGATTCTCCATCACAACTTTACTAGAAGGTGCCCTTTTTTAGACTTAAGACCACAAGAGATCGGGGGCAATAACAGTAAATGCACAAATTTGGGACTATTTTTGAGTTTCTGAATTGGGTGTTATTTTTTAGCCCTGTCTGTTCCACTCTTGATTTAATTTTGGCTCATCTTTTTAAATCAAACCCATTTTTGAAGTTGTATTATCCCAGTAATTTCTGTTATTTTTGTGTCTTTAGTTTTGAAAGTACAGCACTGTGCTATGCAAATAAGAATAACTATTTTACGGGTGAAATTAAAATGCTATTACTAACATTGCTTTGTTTGATTAGCCTGGTTAACTACAAAGCTATTAGGTGTGTGTTACTCAGTGTCAACTTATCTCAACCTTCTGGAGATATTTTCTGAAGAATCTCCAACTTTCATGATAATTTGTGAAATAATTACAATTCTTTGTATCTATAGTAAGTGCTGGTGCAACTCCTTCGTGCTCAAAGAAGTTGACAAGTCAAACATTTCTTCGTGACCTTTTCACTCAACTCTACAGTCTCGAGTGGAGACACCAGACGTGATTTCTGGATGTACGACAACTGCAAAAGCCTCTACAGCAGTACGATTGGCCACACTTACAGGCACGCTCTCTCTTCCCTGCTTCACAGTGCTGCTGCTCGCCCCCTTTCTCCCCCCTCCTATCTCCTCCCTCCTTCTTCGTCCAGGCCGGGCGTGAGCGTTGAAGCCAGCTGCCTCACAAATACGGCTTTGAGGGGATTGCATGCTGGCCGCCGACCCCTCTGAGCTCACACCCACCCCACATTACTCACCAGCAGACCTCGGTGCAGAGTGTAAACCAGGCTAGGAAACAGTGGATGTCACAAGACTGGGGGGGGGGGGCAAACTCTGCGCTCTTTCCTCTGTTTTCGTTTTAGAGCCTTTTTTTTCTGTTTTACTTAGAAGGGGAATCTTTACGCTTGTGTAAATGATTGTTAGAAGAGAATTAAACCATGCGGCACAAAAAAGAGCACAATGGAACTTTGTTATTCAACCATGTTGGGAAATTGCCTCAGCATGGACTGTCAAGTCAAATATGCCTCTCAGCTTTTGGCTTTTCGGTCGTGCACTGTCAGTTTGTCAGTGATGCCGACTGTGTTGTGAACATGTGTACTGTTTCAGTGTGTGTGCGCGCTTAGTCATTTGTTGCCGGTTTTGGCATTTTCTTCAAAACCAGGATTTTGGTTCCAGAGTAGAATCACATTAAATCTGTCCTGAGGATTGGAGGACATTACTCTGTCTTCATATTGTTTATATATATATATATATATAT
>NC_045756.1:1169882-1171719 GCF_008692095.1 Etheostoma spectabile
ATATATATATATATATATATATTTCTCACACTGCCAGAGAAGTACAGTCACATGTTGTCAATTTAGGACAAAACACAATTTTGGGACTTTTCAAAGCAACATATGGCAACGCACATGCTGGCGTTAATATATATTTCACCTCAAACAGTTTGGCTGCTTGTGTGGATGTCAACATTGTCAAAATAGGAGAAAAGACTGAAAGCTGGTATTATGTTCTCACAACCTCCAAGTCAAGGTCTTCCAGAGGGACGCCTCTTTTGTATGACTGAACCTGAGATAATGCAGGGTGTCATGTAAAATGAAATTACACGCAGCACGCTGTTCTCTCCTCTGCTGTACGCCGTGTTCTCAGACTGTAACTTTCGTATGAGAGGTGTGAAACAAAAGCTTAGCAAAGCATGGCCAACTCTCAGTGGTTTACACTTGTGGTTGTTGGTGTGTGTTTTTGAATTCAGTCCTCCCCGGTGTGTACGGCTCTGTTTGTCGTAGACATGTCGGATTAGCAGTCCACAAACACAAATCCTCCCAGCAATGACTCAGACATGTCTTCATATCAACATCGCCAGTATCTGCCACAGCAACTCTGTTTAGCCTACATTTACCAAACCTGTGTGTTCTCCAGCAGCTAACACTCTGAATGACAGCGTTACGTAACACTGCTCTGCTCTCCCAGTAATCTGACTCTATGTCCCCCACAGGAGTGTATGTCAGAGCTATGATCCATATTCTGGTGTTTAAATCCATATTCTGTCTGTTTATACGCAAAACGTTAGAGAAAATAGCCAATCTCAAGGCTAGGCTTGCTCCATCTACAGTGGAAGGCATGGTGTATTTCTTCCAAAGCTCAGGGTTGAGTTTTTACTCAGCTGGGGTCACTTACGGCCCCAGTTATAATCTTGATCTTTATTGGTAACACTTTATAATAATGGTACATGAATTATTACGCATTTATGCATGGCTTCTTGCATGGAAAAACATGAATTAATTTATGTAATACTTCATGAACTATGGGCCACAAACATGATGAAGTAATCAAGAAGTAATGTTTAGTAAACCTTAATTACAATACTACAATTCTTCAAAATAAAGGTATACTGCTGTGACTGGTCAGTTTTTTTAAGTAAATCAGAAATCACGAGGATTGAAATACCTTACCTGATGCATTAATTAATGTATTGTTCCTGCATTTAGTCATGCATGAGATATAGTATAGTAGAGATAGTATTAATCCTTGTACAATGCTGATGGTTCATAAAGTACTACATGAATAAATTCATACTTTTTCATGCATGAAGTCATGATAACTTGTGCAACATTATTATAAGTGTTAGCACTTTATCTTTATCTAAAAGCTGATATACAAAAATCATTTGTCTTAAACTGTCATAGGATTGTATTCCTTCAGTTCATCTAAAAACTACACAAAATCACCAACAGTAGAGATACATGGTTTTCACCGGACAGAGATTGGAACACAGACTATTGTACTGACGCATGGTCAAAGTGGTCAAGGGAGAGCTGAGTTAAGTCGTATGCACAGATGGATATTTAGACAAATAACCGCTACATACTGCACTGATACCACCGGGTAACTTAAATTTCACGGAGCAACGTTTCTATCAATCCATCACACACTGTCTAGTAAGCAGCACAAAGCCAACACAAAGGCTACGTTTACACGTGGGCGGCTTTACATAGACATTTCAACATCTCCATTTTCAAAAATATCATCTTACAGCTGTCAGTTTTCAGAAAAAGTGTTTGGTTACACGTGCCCTTGTGTATGTGTCGTCGAGAGCATACCAAACCTGTAGGTGGCAGTGTAACGAGAAGCTCA
>NC_045756.1:1174304-1174943 GCF_008692095.1 Etheostoma spectabile
AGAGAGAGAGAGAGAGAGAGAGAGAGAGAGAGAGTGTAGCACTATGATAGTGGGAAGCCCATTTGTAAAGCCCTCACGCTCTCTGGAAGACTTTTTGAAGTGATTATGAAGACAGTTCAGATCAAAGGATTTGACAAGTCTGAGTGTACGCCAAATATGAGGCCGGGTAATCACACTCAAGCCCCTCCATACAAGATGGCAGTGGTCCCCCCAGCTGCTTTGCAAATGTAATGTGACACTTACGGATAAACAGATTATCAAGGAATGGAGGGGTGGGGTTTGGGCTAAAGGGACCAAAAAATAAGAAAAAAAGAAATCTCCAGAACTTGTAGAAATTAGAGGGGGAGATGTAGTTTATTTAATGAACTCCGGGGATGGGCAGTGTCAGAGAAACGCTGATTAATTCTCCAGCGCTGATACAGGTCTAAACGATATAATTTGGGGATATTAGCGGGAACATTAGATGATGAGGCATGTGTTTCTCGTGGTGGTGTGGTAGACTCGGGGCCTGGGAGACTTCTTTTCCTTCCTTTCTTTTTTCCCCTCGCTAGTTATTATAGATTAATCCATAATCCTCACCACCTAAAGACATTTTTGTCAGTGAAGCTGAGGGATAGAGCCGGTAGATTTAAAAAAAAA
>NC_045756.1:1174960-1176113 GCF_008692095.1 Etheostoma spectabile
TATATATATATATATATATATATATATATATATATCTGCTCTTGCTCATTTCCACTCAGCATGATGTCACATTGTCACATCTCCTACTGAAAACACATCTCTTCTCAGATGTACTGTTTCGTAAGGTATTTTGGCAGAGCTGAGGTGGGACTTATCAGTTTATGTAACTGACATTTTCTGCTTCATCTATCCAATTCTTTTAACCTTGTGCCATTGAAAATGTGATGTTCATAATGTGTTGATATGAATGCTTTTTATGAATGAAGTAAGCAAGCGGTGTATAGGGCATGACCACATCAATGTCATAGTAAATGTCAAGTTTTACCGTGTCATAATGTTAAATAACACACTTGTGTATTTGAAGAAATTCCTTGTGCCTGACTAGTGTAGCGTTTTCTTTTTCATTTCAAACTTCATAGAGAAACGTGTCATTTTTATTCTCATTTTGTTTTATCTGTCTGTACAGCAGTTTTGGACTCCACAATACCAATACGAGTAAAGTAAAAGTGGTCTCTCATGCAAATCAATCTAATATATTACATGTCCTTGCTGTCCAGGGAAAACCATGCATCTCCAAATTTGGTGGATTAGAAGTTTTTTTGTTAATTTGAAGGATAGTGTTCCTTTATCGGCTGAGAAAAGTCAACTGCGTTTTTAAAGTAATGAAACTATTAAAGACCCATTGGATTATCTGGAAAACGCTTTGCCACAAAGCTAAAAACACAAAAGGTTTGAGGTTTTGGAGATACAAGGAGAGCAACAATTCATTTTCTAGACACTGCACTAAAAATGAACAACTGAAATAAATGTCACTGATCCGAGTGCAACACAAATACTGTATGTTGTTTAATTCTGTTTCTGTCTATGGCCTATTTCCTTCCTTGCTTTAATGTAATCAAGTGCACAATAAAAACAAATAGAAGCTTTGCTCCATGTCTGCTTTGTCCTCTAAGGGTTTCTACTTTCACTTCTCATGTCTTCACATTAAAAAACAAAGTCCTTTACTTTCATTGTACGAGGCGATTAAAGTGGTGCTGAAGTGCCTCACTCAGAGTCACCGAGTGTCCATTTGTCCAGTCAGAAGAGGGTGTGTGTCGTTCTATCTTTATCTGCATGTGTGTAAATGACCCTTGTAGAGAGGCGGGGGGGGGGG
>NC_045756.1:1176123-1177340 GCF_008692095.1 Etheostoma spectabile
GTCCCTTTCAGGGCGCACGGACAGATGGATGGACGGGGCGACTCAGCGACAGACACAGAGGACTGAGGCTCCAGTGTAGCCGCCGCCACGTGGCTCAATCCCCTTTCATCTCCACAACACGGCCATTTCCTGTCCCTGCACTCACACAAACACCACACCATGACGCTGCACACAGCGCCTTCAATCAAGACTTTATTATACAGCACTATTCATACATGTACATGTAGCACAAAGGGCTTTGTACAATATCCTCCCCTCCCACATACACACACACACATATACACACATAAAACATTTTTTTTAACATATCTATAAAATATGAATTAAAAAAAAATCTAAAGTTATGATATAATTTTGACTAAATGTTCAGAATGTCAAAGTTGAGTCGAAATTAGTTTTTTCTAATGCTAAAATGTGGAATTAAACATCCCAAAATTCTACGAAAGTTGTGATCTGATCCTCAATTTTACATGCGGATAGTGTTGTAGGGACCAATCTATGTTATTTTTGGGCAATTTGGTTGGGAAAAAAAAACACATTTATGTTTTAGGAACTTTGAAAACGGGTCAAATTTGACCCGAGGAGAGCAGGACGGTTAAAGAAAGGATTGGGGCTTTGAGGGAACGAGACCGGGCCGTTCCCAAATAATAACTACTTTCAAACAGCTCTCGGCTTCGTTTCTACATAAATATTCTTGGTTTATTCGCAAATACAAATGCCAAAAGCTGACAAGAGCACAGAGAGGCAGAAATACAAACTGTGCGGTTGAGAAACAGAAACCCCATGGAGCTGATAAAAATATCTCACCCCAAAAGAGAAAAGAGGGAGAAAAAAACAAGTTCACCAGCAGGCACAGGTGAATTTGTCACAGAAACAAAACAGTGCCAAAAACTAATAGATAGTTTCTCTCTGCATACAGAGTAGACGAGAAACCTTTATTATAATAAAAAAAAAAACACTTTCACCTTTCTTTGATTTCTCATTTTACTACAAAAACAACTTCATACTGTATATGCCACCATAATGGACACACTTATTCATTTTCCATTTAATCACCCTGTTAGAATCTGTAAATATCCTACCAATTAATCGATAACGTTGTATTAGTGTCTGTAAAATGTGTTCCCGTCATGCGCCAGTGCAGCCACACATTCGTAAATTGACTTGACTTCACTAAACCTTCCTCTTCCCCTCCAGTTCGATGTGTCAACAAGAGA
>NC_045756.1:1177350-1181196 GCF_008692095.1 Etheostoma spectabile
TCACTTTGATTGGTCAGTGCTGAGGGCAGACGGCTATTGATTGGCCGGTCATTAGGAGAGAGAGGCCCCGGTGGGAGTATCAGGGCTGACACAGTTAACACCGAGCCCCGCTGTGTCGACCGCTCTTTAACGAACGGCCATCAACCGACCAGGACCCGGACATTGACCCACCAGCTCCCTGCAATCCCTTACTGGCAGGCTGGAGTGTGAGTAAAGGGCGGTGGTGTGTGGTGCTATCGATCTCTGGATGAGACACTGGGGCAGCGCAGGGAAACTGTATCGCAGACAAGTTTACAATCGGAGTGAGAGGGATTTTTAGCTCTGAGCCTCGTGCGTGGATGTTTTGTCAGGTGAATGTAATGTCTTAAAAACAAAATGCACAGTTGAAAAAAAAATAAGAAGAATACAAATTGGAACACATTGAAATAGGCACTTCCTGAACCCTTTGATATCATTAAAAGCGTCTTCTTCTTTTTGGCTCCTCGAGTGTGTATTTATATTTTCACTTTGTTTCACACCTCTCTGACACTCTCACTCCGTTTGTCTGGAATCTACAAAGATTTAAAGAAATAAAAACACTCCCCCAAAATATGCTGCAGCAACTGTTCTGCTATCTGCAACCAACTGGAACGTGCATAGATACCATTTGGCCAGATTGGTCCCGTAGAGGGTTGAACAAAACTGATTCTCGCACAAATAGATTAGGAACAACTGGAAAGTAATTCCTGGTATTAACATAATTATGCGTTGGACAAATGTCCGTCAGTAGGTGTATATGTTTTACATGGAGTAATGGAGGTAATTTTCCTCCTGCGCCTTTTATGTTCCACACTGAACTAAAGCCTTTACATAAAATGGGTTAGCATATTTATAGCTGCAGCACCCAAAGAATAAAAAAAAAAGACATACATCACTTATATCTGGGGGCATGTAGAGCTCTAAACACATTTTCTACAAACATCCCTCCCTCTGCTAGTAGCAGTAGGATTTATCCTGTATGATTTAATCAAAACTACCATTTCTTAATACATTTCAAATACATGTGTTCATTTTGTCATATCGTTTGTCAAAGAGACTTCTATCAATCCCAGCAGGCATTCTGAGGTTGAACAGGTGTTGATTTGATGGCCTGTAAGAAGTAATGGGAACCTGTGAGCTGCTCCCTGCATTATATTTCGGTACACACATTTTCCAAAGCTGTTGAAGCCCCATATTTTTTGACACCATCACGATCTGCACGTCTGTGCTGTTGCTTCTGATGCCATCCTACAAATGTATTCCACAGTGAATGAATTCTGGTTTAGCATGCAGCATTAGCCTAGTGCATAAAATGTAAGTCAATGCTGTCTATCTCAGGTATTAGACCATATAGCTGATCAGGCGGTGTGAGTGAGAGTTGGCTGCAGTACAAGTTAACAAAAGCGTCCGTGCCTTTGGGGAGCATGCACATAAATCGGTGTGTGTATGTGTGGAAGTGGGGAAAAGAAGCAAGCTTGTGTGTGTGTTCCTGTGAAAAAACATGCTTTCAGTGTATGACAGCTATAGCCCACTTTGGCACAACTTACTCGTTGAAATATCATTTGCTGTACTCATCAGATTAGTTTGAGAAAGGGGAGCAACATGATTGTGATACTGGCTTTATGTAGACTGGTTTAATTTGAGATTTTTTTTAAACACATTTCAATCCAAGGACACATGATGCACTGATAGCTTTAACAAAAGAAGTCGACTTTTAATAAAATCTGGTGAGTCTGGTAAGTAATGGCGATCACAAAGTGAACTGTCAGAGCTGAGAAATATCTCATGACATCGGGGGAAGTGAGGGACGAAAATAGCAAATAACCACTCGGCGCAGACAGCTTCGGATGTGAGTGTTTGTGCAGCAAGTGTGTCAGTTTGAGTGTGTGAGGGAGAGAGTGGCAGGCTGTGATCAGAAAGTGAATGAGCCATTTCACTGGCTGCAGTTCTCCTCTCCCTCTCCCTCTCCCTCTCCCTCACCCTCGGAGGGGAAGCCCGGGCTGTGGACAGCAGTGGAAATGAGCTCGGCCATGCAGTAAGTGTGGCGACCCCGTGGCTAACCCCACACTGTTTCCACCGCTCTCCCCACTAAATGATGCCTACTGTATCCTGCCCAAGAAGAGAGGGGGAATGGAGTCTAAACACCCCCCCCCCCCACACACACACACACACACAAACACACACACGCGCACACACTGCCAGTTTGCTCTCATCGGCCAATCGGAAGCCAAGACGTGCTAATTCTATCTGCAAGGCACAGTTTGACTGCTCATTTGTGATCAAAGTACTCAGATATTTTACTTCAGAAAAATTAGCAGTACCACAGCCACACATTCAGCATTTTATATAGAAGCAAAATACCAAAGTGTTGGCACCAAGATATACTTCAAGCACCAACTAGTAAAAGTAATCATGCAGGTTGGCCAATTTCAAAATAATATCATAATATTGGATGTTTATTGCTTATGAATTTAATGTTGCCACTGGTAAAAGCAGGGTTATTCTATATATATAATATCCAGCATTATATTATAGGGTAACTCAGTTCCCTACAATAATACTTCATATTTTATTTGTTGATTATATTTTGTATTATTAATCTGAATCTGCATAGTAACTGGTAACTAAAATAAAAATTGAAATACACAACTACAGCACTTGAGTGAATGTACTTAGTTACTTTCTGTCACCACTGAATACATTATGGTTGTATTTGGAACTTCAAGAATTAAAAGGTCCTTGCTATTCTTAAGATTTGAAGTTTTCAGGGCATATCAAAGACTGCATGTTAAGAAAAATTTTGTTTTTGAGCATGAATGTCCACTCTTCACTTTTGGGAACGGTATGTCAAACTAAATAGTTAAGACTTACGAGGGTTTCAGACCTTTCAATGGTATCTCATGGTCTTCCCGGGCTAACTCCATAAACAAGTAGTAAATGGACATTTGGGCAGATTTTGATGTAAACATGTATATACAAGATAGATAGATTTAGATCTTAAATATATTTTTTATGCATTTCAAATATTTAATACTTAAAATGAATGAAATAATATAATCAAAGATCTGTTTTGTCATGTATCTCTTATGTTAAATGGAAAATATCCTACTCTAAAATGCTGCCTGATAAACTGTTTTGTATCTTTGAAAACTTTGAGATGTTGAATTTAAAGATAAAGTCGTGTGGGTTTGAATAATGGGTTCATGTATGAGTTTGTTATGATTAATGATCCAACTTAGTCAACGCCTTCTGGGCTTTTGGAATGCTGACAAATCCAAATGTCAATAAAAAAACATATCAAAATATATCGTCTTATTCAACTAAAAACATTTCTATCTGTCAGAGTTAAATTACGGCATGGCTCCGTGCTTCAGCCAACTTTCTGCTGGTGTAAATCTCTTATTTTGAGGTCAGCAACTCAACAAGCCACGAGAATACATTTTAATCTGTTTCTTTATCAACTCAAACATTTACAAGCTTCCAACAAATTAAAACAAAGCTGTTTGTCTCTTCCTTTGAACATAACTCACATACCTAGATGCCTTTGGTGGGTTTTCAATTAGCTGTTCAGTGAAGACCCAGTGTTTCTCAATTTACCTGAACTTCTTATGCATTTTAATTATAAACGTAAATAAATAGGATTACAGTGTTCATTTCATCTTAGTTACCATGCACTTTAGAGGTTATGAAAAATGTATTTCAATTGTTATATGAGTTTAAGATAAAAAGTACAGGTTTTGTCAGCCCTTAAATGAGCATGTTAGGCTAAAGCAGAGGATACAAAGTAACCAAAGGTGCATATCTGGTTATATATATATATATATATAT
>NC_045756.1:1181206-1183063 GCF_008692095.1 Etheostoma spectabile
ATATATATATATATATATACTAAGGTCAAAGTATACAAAGATCAAAAGGATGTGGAAAAGTGGAATCTCTAATTGTTTTAGGACATAAAAATGCCATCACAAAGCAGAAAGTGACACTCTTCTTCCCCTATAAAACCAAGAGGGATAAGCAACAATTCTTACTGACGTTGTTTCTCTGCCAAAATGCTGCCTGATTCCAGTGCGACACTAGGCCTCTGGTTTTTTTTGGAGTTTGAATTATACTTTGTCAAGGTATGCACAAGCCGGGGTTTGACCCATTAGCACTCTGAGGGTACTCTGTCTTTTTTACCCAAACCACAAAAAGACATTTCAGTGAAGGCTGTCTTTGGTCTTTAAAGCTCTACATCAGCTGTCGGTGGACGAGCAAAGATTTACTAAACATTTTTGACCATTGCTGACTCTTATCCTGACTCCTAACCGCTCAAAACTTCACAGTGTAAAGGCCTTTAAGGAGCAGCAGAAAGGGTTGAGTGAGAAAAGTGAGAGGAGGGAAAATGTAAAAGAGATATAAAGAGAGAGAGAGAGAGAGGGTTGGAAAGACGAAGTGGCAAGATCAGGGAAGATAAAGAGAGTAGGGGGAGAAAGATACACACCTGTAGAGAGAGCAAAGAGAGGAGCAGAGCGAGAGATGAATGAAGAGAGAGAGAGAGAGCAGCACACATCCAGCGCTGCTCTGAGCCAACCCGTCCTCACAGGGGAGCCAGCTGGGCAGATTGCATGTGAAAAAGAAGCTTTGATGGTTGCAGGTAGCAGCTTTTTTGCCCCTCCTTGCCCCTCCCCATCCCCCCCCCCCCCCCGCCCCCCCCCCCCCCCCCCCCCCCCACCCCCCCCCCACCTCCCAGTTCCCCTCTGGGATCAACAACGCAAACCAGCGCGGCCCTTCAGCAGGCACAGGTGGTATTGCTCACTCCAATTTAGCTCAAACCCCGTTGAAATAGCGCGGCTGTCATAGGCAATCTGCAGCGCGAGATGGCCGCTGACTCCGGCAGAGGGGAGAGAAAACGTTGAAGTAGGAGCTGGAGGAATGGAGGGCGCAGAGAGTGGAAGGAAGACCCCCCCCCCCTACCCGCGGTGCTCTTTGCATCCAGCAGCAGCACATGTTTGGTGCTAGCAGAGGTCAGAGTAGCCAGCAGATTATTTATCGCAGGACGGGACAGGCCTGACATATGGGGGGTCCAATCTGTTAGTGTCCGTCCTGCTGTCCTCTGGAGGGGAAAAGGTTCTGCTGACACACGGGGCAGCTGAGTGGAACAAACTTTTAAACCAGAACGTACTGAATATATTATTTACTGCTAATAATCCTGGTATACCTTTCAGGTGGTATAACACAACTTCTGGCAGCCATGTTGGAGGTCTGTGAACTTCACTGACACACAGGAGACATAGGAGGAGGTACTGGCTATAACATCAATGATGCATCAAGAGATATCATAAAGAGATAAGAGATATCATAGCTTCATTGGTTGCCCAAGAGCCGATGGTACAAACTGCATTGGTATGTAGAAGCTCTTAAGTTGATTCCTTAAAGTGCTCATATTATGCTTTGTGCTTTTTTCCCTTTCCTTTATTGTGTTACGTATTTTTGTGCACGTTATAGGTTACAAAGACAAAATGTCCAAAGTCCTCCCCAAAGGGAACATTGTTCACAAACAGCTCCAAACAGCTCTAATGTGGTCCAGCCTTTACTTCCGCGACAAACATGGGTTATAATGCTCGCCTAGCTGCTAGCGTGGCCCGCCCTCATACTCTCCTTCTGACTGGCTAGTAGTCCTAACCTAGCTTCTGAGCATGTGCGACTCCCAACAAAGATGGAACAGAAGTGCGATGCCTCACTCT
>NC_045756.1:1183073-1183164 GCF_008692095.1 Etheostoma spectabile
CAGAGAGCTCAGCACACAGGGTGAAAAGAGGAGCTGCAGCAATGTGCTGCACTGTTTCTTTTTAAATTAAACCATGTAAACCTATTCTGAT
>NC_045756.1:1183174-1188174 GCF_008692095.1 Etheostoma spectabile
AATACAATTATGAACCTGAAAATGAGCAAAATATGAGCACTTTGAATAAATTCTGTTGTGCACACACTTTCGGAAAATAGTTATCCTTCCTCAAGGCCCATAACTCATGAGTCAACCAACTTTTCCTCACAACTCGTAAAGGATAATTCAATATGTCTGGAAATACTTGCTTTCTTGCCAGAAGCTTGCTGACAAGATGTATATCGCTATTGTGTCTGCACAGTAAACATGAAGCTACCGCTAACAGCATAAATACTGCAAACAGGCTCCTACCGGCCCCTCTATAGCTCACCAATCAACAAATATCTCTAGTGTCTTTAACCTGATTTTTGTCCAGGTTATTAGAACAGAGCATTAGTTTACCCATTGTGTTGTCTTCTCATCAAAATTAACGCTTTTATCGATGTTTATAACGTTTTCTTACGTTTTAGTCCCTTTTTTTTTTTACACTTCTGTCACTTTTTGACATTTTCAACACTACGTAACGCTAACTTATTAACTTTACTTTTACAGATAATTTATGGTCAATAAACCTCATTTATAGGAAATGATCCCAAATGTTTGAGTTAGAAAAGCAGAATTAGGAATTATTTAGACTAAAAATAAAGGATGGATGTTGATGGAATCACAGACTGGAATATGTCAACTTTTACTCAATAGTGTTTCAAAACCACTTCAATTTGTTTTCCAAATTATATAAAAGTAGGGATTTGTACTTGCCAAAGAGCAAATCATGTTATTTTGGGAAATTATGGGGGTGGCAGTAGCCCAGTCCAAAGGGGGTTGGGAACCGGAGGGTCGCTGGTTCAAGTCCCAAAAGTACGGAGTGTGGATTAGTAGCTGGAGAGGTGCCAGTTCACCTCTTGGGCACTGCCAGGTGCCCGTGAGCAAGGCACCAAACCCCCTCCAACCGCTCAAGGCGCTGGTCCACTCACTCAAGGCATCGGCAGCCCACTCACTCTGAAATGTCTCTGTTTGTTCCATGATTAGGTCCTGAGTGTGTGTGTGTATTTCAGGCCTGTGTGTAGTAATTACTAACAAACAGAGTGTAAATGGTCATTTCCCCACTGGGGCTCAATAAACAGTATAAATTATTATTAACATTATTATTATTATTACAGTTGGGTAATTAAAAAAAACCATTGATATAGGAAAACGGGTCAATCTGACCCGAGGACAACATGAGGGTTAGGGTTTAAGGTTTAATTTGTTTAAGTATCAATAGTCTGTGCAGCATTTACTGTCAAAGAAACTTACCTATGTGAAAACAAACTAGCATTGACTCAAACACTCAGCCACATTTAGTTTCAATATTGCCATGATATGATGATTTCTTTTTTCCCCAGCATGTTCCCTTGGATCAGAGAGGCTCCGAAATCAGGGTAGCAGCTATCGGCCATGGTCCGCTACAACGTTCTGTGATGCCATGTTCAAATGCTACCTGCTAGTCTGCTACGTCCGGCTACGTCCTGCTACGTCCGCTGTGCCTTGTAATGCCGCACGCGTCCTGCTATGCTATGAACTCCTACAAAGAACTGCTACAAACTACAAATTTTTTCATTTTTGTTATTGCCACTTTCATTCTAACCCCAACCGGCCCGTCAGACACCGCCTACCAAGAGCCGGGTCTGACCGAGGTTTTCTGCCAAAAGGAAGTTTTTCTCGCACTGTCGCACTGTTGCTTGCCTGGAGGAAACCACTAGAACTGTTGGGTCCTTGAAATTCTGGAGGTGTGGTCATCTGTAAAGTGTTTGAGATAACTCTTGTTATGAATTGATACTATAAATAAAATTGAATTGAATTGAATGATCAATTTGTTTTGTAATACTTTGTGTTTTGTAATACTTTTGCACAGCCAACTGTTCACTGGAGCGGCTACAGATACTAGGAGAGTGCAACACACAATGGCCATGTGTCATGGGACAGGATGTTTATGCATCAACATGCAAGCTGATTGTGTGCTTACAGTTTTATTAACAACAAAAGCAGACAGCCCAGACCGGTGTGGGACTACAGTACCCAGAGTCCTAATGCAACGCTGCATCAGGTAGCAAGATGGAGCACATGGGCCTGATTTGGTTAAGATAGTGGCCAAAGCAACTAAAACAAGACATTTTATAATTGTTCCCCAGAAAAGGCCAGAAGCCTCTGAGAGTCTAAATATTTGGACCCAGTTTTTTATTCTTTAAGTTGACGGCAGCTGCGTCAATATGGGGTTCTTCTACTTCTGGAAAGAATGGGTTACCACTGAAGATACAAGTGTGTACCTGCCTTCGAAAGACGCAGCCGAGTCTACAAAAATGAGATAGCCAGAAAAGGTGTGTGTGAGCTGCTGACTTTGTTGCAAAATAGGTGCGTTTGCAAGGCCCTGAAAATAAACCTTAAACGTTGTGAACCCAGAAGAGAGGTGAGGAAAACGGATTTTGGTTCAGAGGAGAATGAAACGCAGATCGGATTTTCCGCAAAGGCATAGAACATTCTTCTTCACTCTATTTTCCCTATCATGCTCTCCGTCTGTCTCCCTATCCCTTTTCTCTTTGTCTCTCCTTCACACACACACACACACACACACACACACATCCACCCATCTGTGGTATAATTGTCTTAAGTGCAGACGCTCTCTTCAGAGGTGCATTAACTGGTAATGCCTGCTTCTGAGGTTCCCTGGATGCCTGATATCCAGGGAGCAGACGCAGAGAGCACCCAGCAGTGTCGCAAAGCTCACAAACAGCGAGGGGTTTACACAAACGCACACACAGAGCAACAAAAACAGGAAGCACGCGATTAGAATGAGCTCTAAGAGACTGAAAGCGTTTCTTCTTCGACAGGGTGCATTTAAAGCCTTGTTGTTTTCGCCCGCAGCTACAGCCAGCTCAGATGATGTTGAGTTCCTCACAGAGGGTGAACTAGGCTGCTTTGGCTGCATGCTAATGTAGACTACAAATATCTGAAAAAGGAAAAAAAAAACATGCAAGCTCACTCTCGCGGTGTAGAGCCCAATGCCAGCTTTGGTTAAATCAGCTAATTTAGTTGCTGTGCTCAGAAAGCAAAATGTAGCTTTTCCATACATGCTGAAAAGCAGCAGGATTTTAATTTGATGTTGTATATTTATATTTGTGAGTTGCAAAAGCAGCAAGATTCAAGTGTTTTCAAGGGTTTGATAACACCAAAAACATTTTGTTCTGGGTTCGAGATTCAGTATTTTTAGCAACACATCACATCTGAACCCAGTAACAAATTGCATTCAGATTAGTGGAAAACCTACCCCAAACCAACGTGCATAAGAGAGACAACATTAAAATTGGTAAATAAGAATTCACACTTCACATTGCCTCTTGTCCCAACCAAAAATACAATTTTCTGCCACAACGTGATAGCAAGTTTGCTTGGATCTCTTTGGGGCTTATTAGGACAAATTAAACTGGAATTCAGAAACAGCTCTGCGTTACTTCAGCCAAGACAATGGTGAGACAACGAAATGTGATCCAGGAAATCCAATTGGAGTAAATTGCGTTTAAAAGCTTATCAAACGCCCAAAACTGCCCAATGGTTTATTATATAATTACTATTATTATTATTACTACTATTACTATTATTAAAAACTCACTGACAGCAGGTAAACAGTAGACATACTGTCTTCATGTTACAATGTATTCCACCGGGAATATGTGCTTGGCCAATGAAGCTCGTTGCTGGTAGATGTCGTTGTGCGTTACAGCAAATTTGAGCCCAGGTTATACAGTATTTGTTTTTGCCAGAGCCCCCTGTGTTACCACCACGTATCTGACTGGCATTACCTTCCATAAGTTTGACAACCCTATTGTCAGAGAGAAAAATATTGTTAGTGCCCACCGTTGAGGAAATTATTCACACAAGCGTTTTCTCATCTGTCACATCTATCGTTTAGGTTTCGTTACGTCAAACAACTAAAACTACTAAATGAAGGACACGGAAGGACTGTGCTTATAGTTTAAAGAAACCAACGCTGACAGTTGGTAGGGGACAGGGCATTGTTGTTAAATTGTTTGGAATCTATAAATATCTATCTATCTATCTATCTATCTATCTATCTATCTATCTATCTATCTATCTATCTATCTATCTATCTATCTATCTATCTATCTTAAAGAAGTGGCCGGCCACTGAGTTGTCCATCAGAAACGTCAGGAGAGAAAGAGAGAGAGAGAGAGAGAAAAATAAATAAAGAAAGAAAGAAAGACAGAGAGAGAGAAAGAGAAAGAGAAAGAGAAAGAGAGAGAGAGAGAGAGAGAGAGAGAGAGAGAGAGAGAGAGAGAGAGAGAACAGCGACTTTCATCCTCTGGCTTCAAACACTGCTGAAAATGGAGTTTTAGCTGCTCTGGCGCTAACGTTGTGGACGGCCCTCGGTGCGTGACGACTCGCACCCCTGCGGCGTCAGCGGGGGACCTGCTCAAAAGCCACACACAACACACACACACACACACACACACTCACACACACACACACACACACACACACACACACACACACAACAAAGATGGGGACTCACATACAGTACAGATGTACGATAATCAGAGTTCACAAAACACACAAGTGCACACACGTACACACGCAGAAGTATACACACTTACACCACTACCCCACACACACACAAGTGCAAAAACACTAACACACACACACACACACACACACACACACACACACACACACACACACACACACACACAGTAACTAAGTAGTCAGTATGGAGGCTCCAGAAGTCTAATGACTGCTTCTGAGGGAGACACACAGCAAAAGAGCAGAACATTTCTCTCTCTTTTATGTATTAGCTCTTTATAGAGCTGTAAACTAAAGCAAAAGAATGTGTGTGTGTGTGTGTGTGTGTGTGTGTGTGTGCGCGAGAGACAGGACACAGTTAACTTTGGAGAGCTCTGAGTCATCTTTCCAAATCGATGCCACTCCATTGGTACCTGGCTCCTAAAAGTACGACAGTGTGCACGGGCCTGTCTGGTCGCTTTACC
>NC_045756.1:1189536-1197002 GCF_008692095.1 Etheostoma spectabile
ACACACACACACACACACACACACACACACACAGTTAAATATGAAAGGCGCCACTAAAAAAGGAATGACAGTTACACTTTAAAGTATGGTTTTCTACTCATATTTTGTCTCAACTAACAAAAACAAATCGGTGTCTTTGGATAACGCTGTGTTGTTCAGCCCTACTACTCCGTTACGGTAAGGGCACCTTCGTCGTCATGATTACAATAATAAACACGTGGTTAAGGTTCAGGAACGATCCCTGTCAGGCTTTATCAAAAACAAAAAACTTGTCTCTCAACTGAAAACAGCAAAAGGAACAGCTGTCTCCTATGTTCCTCCTAAGTCCAATGCTCCATCCACCCCCACCTTAACCTTTAATTTTGCTTTGGGGCTCTTGTTGAAACAAACTACAAATGGCCGCCTCCTGGGAAAAGGAAAAAAAAATAAGTCAGGAGTAGATAGCATCCTAATTTGGGCTAGGATCTGAAATTCAATACTTTTTTAGGCATAACCAGAACAGTATTGAGTACCAGATGCCGTGTCATTCAATATCAAATTTCAATAATTCTCATCAGCGTCATTAAGCCAATAAGCATCCAGCATGCTTTTGCCAAAGACCTAATAATGCTTGTGATTGGCTGGCTAAGAAGCAGAGAAGCATGCAGGAAAAACACTACGTTGCACACGGAAACAGGGCTCACAGGGTGGTGGAGTATTTTGGGAGGCTTGACTACAGTGTGAATCACAACAACAGTACCGTAATGTCTGTAGTCATACATTGTTTTTGTTGAAATTAAATTAAAAAAGTATCGTTTAGAAACCAGTATTGAATTCATAGTATTGGTATTGTAATCTTTTATCCAGCTCTAATCATAATCCAGGCGGAGATGGAATAATGAGACGGTTTTAAATCAGGTGGGAAGGCCCAGGCCCGGACCAGGACTGGACTTTGGGTATGATGCAAGCCAAACGAAATAACAAAACCCTTTGTCAGAGCAGGCAGCAAGAATTATGGGTAATGTAGTTTTAAATCAAACAAAGACAAGCACCAAAGATGCTGCTGCTGCGTAATAGAGGCTACTAATCATCTTGACTGTGGCCTCATCTATTCAGGATAATTATCTCAAGGTATAACAGCTAATTAGACAATGATATATCGATGTTTGAAAATGTACAAATAGTCGCTTGAATAAAGACAAAAGATCACAGCGAGACCAAGGACAATAACAAGAAGAAAGCTATTCCTCACTCTCGCATTGCCTCATTGACGACAACATAACTGAATAGGCCAGACACTAACTTAAAAATGAAATGGAAAAAAGAAGACTGGTGGGAAAGTGGCAGAAAGTGTGGCAAAAAGGAAAAACAAATCAAAAAATAAATTCATGAAACTGCATCCTTCTTTTTTTGCATAAATAAATCAGTCAATTTCTGCCATTCCAAAGTAGTGGAATAGATGTTTTGGGGCAGGTGTGTGTTGGGATGGCGAGACTGATGCTGCACAGCGTTAATGAGGTATCCTATAAAAAATAACTGAAAAAGGATGGAGACAAATATTGAGAGACATGAAGATTTGGAGGGGAAGACGGGGAGGGAGAGAGTACAGTGAGTTGGCTGTGTGCTCAAAGACAAGAGAACAAACCCCTCAAAGTCATCCGGCTAATCCATCTCGACAACACTGAAGCCTCATCATATCGACCCCTCCCTCAGCTGTGCACACAAACACACATATATACACACATTTCACTCCTTGCCTGACAGCCCCGCCCCCCCTCCCTCTGCCACCAGCAGCTCCTCTCTTAAAAGGAGAGAGGGCTGAAACGAACAGGAGGAGGAGGAAGGTCAGGAGGGATAAAGGAGAAAGAAAGAACAGCTGAGATTCACCCCGTGGGCGATGCAGCAGCTTGGACGCTGGGTGCCTGAAGGCCTCAGCACCCCCCAGTCCCCCCTCCCCCTCCACCCCCCTTTCCTTACCTGACTACTACAATAACTAGTAACCTCCCACAACTGATGGCTTCACTAACTGACCACCCACGTCTCACCTTTTCCAGCCCAAAGCACCTCCAAAAGAGGAATGGGGGGGGGAACCACTTTCCTCAACTAAACTTAACAGTCTGT
This sequence comes from Etheostoma spectabile, assembly GCF_008692095.1. Lineage (NCBI taxonomy): Eukaryota > Metazoa > Chordata > Actinopteri > Perciformes > Percidae > Etheostoma > Etheostoma spectabile. The sequence continues at coordinate 1,191,637 of NC_045756.1, forward strand.
ATTGATCGGAACTGTTTATATCTGATTTAGTTTGGCCTTACTTTGGTAAAATTCCTAGGGGTTTTCCTAATCTTATCTCCACAATTCTTTAATTTATTTGGTTTTATTTTCTTGTTGTGTTCCTGTTGCCTTGATTTTATTGTGCAAAAAACCCCCAATTCAATTCAAATTCCTTCCATACATTACAATTTCTTTTAACTTAAATTAAAAGATGACCGTTCTTTAGGTGCTTGGCAAAATCCATTTCCCAGCAGGAGAAGGTGAAGGCGACTTTACTTCCTATGTGCTGTTTTTCGCCCGGGGCCAGTGAGGTGTTTTTACTGGGCCTACCTTCCTTCCTGCCCCTCATTTGGTCGAGTTCCCGCCCCAACACTTGTCACTCAACTTGATGAGCTGTCAACCTTGACTCGGTGTCCAGCCTGAGGCCGAGGCAACAGCCAACCTGCAATTAAATGTAAACAAAACTATGACTGAGTTCAACCTTTCTTTTAAATGACTCCTTTGTGCTGCATTTTAAATAATTGGGCTGATGTTTTGCATTCTTAACCCATTTACTTGACTGATTTCTTATAAAAACATTGTAGCTTTTTTTACATCTTCCATGCAGCTGTTAGTTTTCAATCATTTCATTATGTAATGAAAGAAATTTGCAATGACAACACTCTAATTTGCTACCAACATAAGGGGTCGTTGGAGGACAATCAAGCTGCCATTTTTAGCTTTGAAACAGGCCTAATAACTTTTGGAAGAAAAGACAATACTTTCTTCCAGAGAGAAATTAAAAGCTGAAGTCATATGCAATAAAACGCACTCTACTCATTCCATACACTTGGCAGTTTTACAGCTAGAGCCTCACTTGGTTTGGTATGACCAGTAGCTTATGGTGGCTAATGTTAGCTCATACCTTTCTTTACTTATATCTGTGCTACTGCTACAGTGGAAGTTAGCATGTACCGTTAAGAGGCATTTGGTCTCAAGCAGCAAGGAAGATAACATGTTAGATTCCAGCCAACGTCGATGAAGCTATGGATTTGGGGTTATTTTAAAGTATTACATATTAAGGTTGAAGATACCTGCTTGATTGATGTTTCTCCTCACTTGGTAACATTTGATGCTTCACCATGTTTGCGTGAATCTAGAGAGACAACATGTGAAAAAGTTACAAATTGCAGCTTTAACCTAATTTATATGTACCAATTAAATAGAATGTGTATATGGATATATACACAGTATATACACACACAAACACACACACACACAATGTTATAATATATAATCTTAATGCTGCACTTTCATATGGCTTTTATGTACTTGCACTTAATACTTGTTGTCTGCAGTTTGCACCTTCAAGGTTGAAAGCACTTAATGGGAAGTCACTTTGGATAAAAGCATCAACTAAATGACATGAAATGTAATTACTATAAATCAGTGTTTCAAAGTATAACTTTATTATAGTGCACACGATGTTTAAGAGGATTTTCACCCAGCCATTAATTCATAAATCACCACCACAAAAGTAACTTCAGAAAGTCTGGCTGGATTCAAAATTGCATTTGTTTTCTTTTTACTTTTAGTATACACACTGCAGCTGCCCATACAAAGTGTGTACTGTTGCATTGCACTATGCATTCAATTGCTCATGTATTCTGTGCAAAGGATTGTGGGTAAGAACAACCAGAAAAGCCTGCTGGCTTGGATACTGCAAAATCAGACCGGATGCAGTAGGACATCCTGGTATTTTTGGCATGCTACATTTACTAATTATTGGGAGATAAAATCTTTTTGGGGCATATTAAATAGTATGGTAGTATGGGTATTGGAACACAATGACAATCTTTTGAATTGTTTCCATATAACAGCTGGATATGAACTCGTAGTGACCTCTGCATTTCATACACAAGAAATTAAAGCAAATACTACACACAAATAATTCATTAAATGGCATTGCTAAGTGAGAGGATTTTACAGGGAGGAAAAGATGTGCTTCCAAATATTGGTTTGTGAGTGATATTTTCTTAATTCATGGTAAACTTTACCAATTATACATCTTGAAAAGAAATACTAAAAAAGAGAAGTCAAAGTCTTAATGAACAGGTTGACACATATTAATGGATGTTGATGAATATCACCATGGCGACCATAAAGCGGCAGGCCATTGCAACATTCAGCCAACCGTTTTGTCTTTCCCCTCAAATGGTGAAGCGGCGCCAGAAAAGTCAATTTTTCCTGTCCGGCAGTGGATTGGCTGCCCGTGGAGAGAGGGATTGTGGGAACGCAGGGCGCCAAGGCTCTGATGTTGTGTGGCCGTTGGCATCATTCAGAGGCTCTGCCCCCCAGAACCGATGGCATTACTAAAGATTACCGCGCCATGCTTGGCGGTGGTGTGTGTTTTATTGTGTGTTTCGTCTATGCTGAGTGTGTGATATGATAGACTGTGCACGTTTGTGCATGTGCAATAATTTATATGGATGGATGTGCATGTGAATGGACCTGTGCATGTGTGAATTTCCAGCCTGTATGTGTCCCCCCTGGACAGCTGGCGCGCCAAAGCCTGTTGAGCTGTTTGTCACACTTCTCTCACTCAGGAGAGCTCAAACGGCGTGTAGAGGCCTTTCACGGCTGACATGCTGGAGACTGTACACACACACACACACACACACACACACACACACACACACACACACACACACACACACACACACACACACACACACACACACACACACACACACACACACACACACACACACACACACACACACACACACACAAATTCTAACTCTGGAAAACGATCAGGGCATGTTGACTCTTTCAGTTCTTCTTATTCTATGGTAGACGATTAAACAGAACATAGTGAGTCTATAATCCAAGTAATCTCTAATAGGCAAAATGCAACTGCAAATCTTTTAGGTCGTTGAATGCTGACCATTAAAGTGACATTTCTACATCTTCCTTTCAAAGTTGTATTAATAGTCTTTTGTACCTGAAGTTCTTTTTAAAGCATGAAGAAATATCATACAGTTTGCAACAGGTCAAAACTAGAGACAGTTTTCTAACTTGGGGCACTCAGAGAGCCCAGACCTCCACCAAGGCATGCCTTGCATGTCTTACAATGTTAACATTACGACTTGAGTAGGCTTTACATGAATTTTCCCAGTGGGGAATACATTTTTACGATTATTCCGACACCACATAATGGCAGCACAACACACTGTTTTGCAATGTTATGAAAGCGAGAAATAATTTGTGTATCCGCCCTGTGATTTGGATCCTCTCCAACATGTAATGGGTAAGACAGACAGACAGAAAGACAGAGAAACTGCACCAAAAACATGACCTCCTTGGCGTAGGTAATGATGCTTTACTGCAAAGGAAAACTGCATGCAATTGGTACAGTCGGCCTGGAAGTCAGTCTGCAGTGGACATGTACGACTCGCATATTTTTCAAAATATGTTGGTAAAACCTGTCTGACTGCCTACTGCTGTTCCTAGACTCTCACAGAATACAAAACTGGTATTGCTTTTTCTTACTGAGCTGCATGCAAGTGTTGGATTGTCTCCATAAACTGGGTCTGCTTTTGCTACGATTTGCTGAAGAGTGTGAGCTACATCCCTATAATGTGACATACGGTGTACTGCACTTGTAGAAGCTAACACTTCTAAAATCTGACATTTTACTGAAATCTTGCTGCTGCATTCAGAAAAGTGACACACTGCTCTCTTTCCACATGTCAGAATATGTGAGATGCACTCTGGCAAGCAGTAGTTTAGTATGTCTGCTCAGTTGTAAAGGAGAGAACAGCCACCAATGTAAGGGGATACAGCTCACTCACATTAAGGCTGAAATGAAATAGTATCTGTATATTTGTGCATAAATACTGTACGGAAATTAGCTTAAGGGAAAGTGTGGAGTCGGTCCGTGTGTTTGAATGTGCAGCATGCATGTGAATACATTTCTGCATGAACAATCCTCCAAATATTAATTTGGAACTGCTAATCCTTTTACATTCCCCTCCTACTCCCTAACGCTTTAAGGCTCCTTGGCTGTGAACACACACACACACACACACACACACACACACACACACACACACACTCCCTTGGGCCTGGTGAAACACACACACACACACACACACACACACACACACAAACACACACACACACACACACACACACCACACACACACACAACACACACTCCAGGTCTACAACGTTTTTTCAACTGGTTGACGAACCCATACTGATGGGCTGACGACTTGGTATTCTACTAACCCCCAGGACCTCTGGGTATGGAAGTTATTTGTTTTCCTTTTTTAATGGCTCCGTTTGATTCAACTAACCTTTTTTTTACTTTAATTCAAGTTATTGCTTTCAATAATTACCTTTATAATATGTGGTTTGGTTATTGTTTTGTTCACTATTTGTCACGTTGCTGTGGCAACTATGGCTTTAAGTAAAGGACTAAAACTTAAGTTCACAGCAATGTCCTCCCATGTAGTCTTTTTTAACAATTGTGGTGAATATTTGCCAGAGGATTTGGAGGGAAGGGAAATGGAGTTAAAGGGAGGATAGAGGTAAAAACACATAGAGAGAGGAGTAAAAGAAGAGAAGATGGAAGGAAATAGTGAAGAGAACTAGGGGGAACTATTTCAGGCGCCCTTGGTTATGGATGTATTTATTTTCACCAGGGACAATTTCAGGTGGCGTATAGTTGGAAAAATTCTACAGCTCAGATGTGCATCAAACTGGATCATCAGTACAATGAACAAGCAGGAACAGGTGAGATGTTCACCACAACTCCCAAGGTGAATTATGGAAAAGAACATCCAATCACCAAGCTTAAAACACTGCAATAGGCAGATAAAGGAAGATACAGTGGGATGGGAAATGGAAGAATATAGAGAAAATGAGTGAGAGAAAAATACAGGAAGAAGAAGAAGGGAAGTAAAGAAATGAAAAGAATTAAGATAAGTTAAATGAAGGACAGGTACAGGAGAACTGGAGCGAAAATGGTAAGGAAGGAAGGGAAGAAAGAAGGATGCAAGGAAACAGGAAGAGGGGATGAGAGAAAGAAAAATGAATGGAACAGGAAGGGAGGATGTATGGATGGATGGGAACGAAGGGCAGCTGAAAGGGCAGGAAGGATGATCGGAGTGAGAGAGGGTGAAATGGTAAGAAAGGAAGGGAGAGAGCGTCTTCACATCCAAAAGCTCCACAGCAGTAAATTTCTGGCCATTTCATGGCCGTCAGCCGGGGCCAGTAAAACGCCGCTTGCTGCCGCCGAGAAGACAGACACCCGGGGGGCCGAGCTGAGCCTGAAGGACGAGCTGTCCCTCACACAGACACACACACACACACACACACAC
>NC_045756.1:1197012-1198303 GCF_008692095.1 Etheostoma spectabile
ACACACACACACACACACACACACACACAATCCTTCCCGATGAGGGAGACCCCCCCTGGTCCCTGAGTCTGGAGGCGCCTACATATCCCAGGGAGCCTTGCTGCGGGACTACGAGGGTCATGGCCTCGGAGCCCAAAGTCCCATCCTTCATTTCAGAAAAGACGAGCAGGAAACTCCCTGGGAAAAAGGAAAAATTTGTGTGATCACAGGATCACACAAATCAAGGGCAATTGAGTCAAGATGTGTGTGTGTCTGTGTGTCCCCACTATGCAGCAAGAGAAAGAGGAGAAGGAGGGAGTGTGAGAGATAAAGCGTATTATGGTGTTTGGGAAGATGAGTGTATGACCCATAAAGATATAAAGTGGCTGGCGGTGTGGGCTTTCCGCAGGCTTTATCCATTAAACTGAGTCCCATGGCGCACAAATGACAGATAATATACACTCTGACTGGTTGTTACAATCCCTCTGTCGGCCTTGACGGCCAGTCGGTCAGCGCTTATGTAGTGTTAAAACACTGGAGAGAGTCAAAGAGGAATTTAGAAAAGTGGGACAGAGAGGGACAAAGAATCTGGTACAAATATCAGAAAGCAAGATAGTATCTGGATATTTATATTCTAAAAAGAGCAAAGCCTTACTAAACATGCTGCAACATCAGAGTTTATGAGGAACGTAGCCCGCACAGCTTAAAATCTTAGACAGCACATCGGGTTCATGGAGGTGACCAAGATCGATCAATCAATCATAGATGAGTTATCTTCTTATTTAACGTGGACAGAAAACAAACGCGTTTCAGCTCCTATGACAGACATTCCCTTACGTATTTAAACCTCTAATTCAAATTCTGCTGATAAATGAGAATTAGGGGTTTTATTTTATGGCATGAGAGTATTCAAATAGATTCATAGAGTTTTAGTATGCACAAAGATGGTTTCAAATGAACTTCTGGTAAAGAGCTTGTCTAATTGATAAAACAATGGAGGGTGCATCTTAACTGCAGAGACGCATCACTGGTATGTGTCGTCAAACAGTTGGGTTGCCATATGTGAGACGAAATGCCGTGAGAGAAAAATCTGGATAAAAGAAATACTGTGGTTATTCAGATTATGAATGGAGTTTAGACTATTTCCGACCATGTACAATGAGATACAGTGGCAGGGAAAGAACTTTCCTCTTGATGCACTGCCCTATAAAGGTACCCTGGAAATCCAGAGTTCTTGCGAGAGCACAATTTTATTTTGCTCAGCGGGTATCCTCTGGCATCGAGTAAGGCTGCTCATTAACTATGCCCTTGT
>NC_045756.1:1198313-1201615 GCF_008692095.1 Etheostoma spectabile
CACCAATCACATCGGGGTATCTGATATAGGCGGGCCACAGGGGAGCTGCACCAATCACAACGGTGAATCTGATATAGGCGGGGCCAGAGGCGAGCTGAACAAATGACGAGTTAGCCATTAAGCTCTGCTGGTAGCTAAGCGTACAGGGCTCTGGATACGTCACCGTGTGTGTTGTTGTGATTGGTCATAGAGTTATCCAACTGCATGCAGTGAGATTTTCAAATGCACGCTTGGTGCCGCCCCTCAAAAGAGGCGGCTTTCATTACTCAATGTCAGACCCGCAATCTTTCGGATTTGTGTCTGGACACCCAGACTAGCATGTGACAACATGTGCAACACATTTTTTATAATAATGAAGAGGAAATGTACTGTATGCCTACATAGAAGGGAAGGGATTAAAGATGGTTGCTAAGAATAATTAGGAGGCTTTATTTTTCATATGAAAAATACACAAATGTGTCTCTTCACACTTCTGCACATATATGTAGAAAATAGAGGAATCCAGCTACTTGAGTACTACCTGATGTTACCATCAACACTGATTGGACAGCCACATCAAAAGTGGCACATTTCACTTTTAACTGCTGCATTGCAGTGTGGTGAGCGTTGGTACCGAGTCATCATTAACATCACTAGTTCCACCTGTGCGTTCTCTGCTTTGAGAGTTCAAACTGTCTGCTGGGATAAAAGTCCAGGAATCGGATTCATTTCACATCAAATGACTGCTTCAATCACAAACATCAACTTATGTGTGAGTCAATGTGAGCTTTGTATATAGTGGCCCAAATACAAAAACACAACAACACAATGAGCTTTTCCACTTTGTTTAGAACTGAAAAACACTTGATTATGCACAAAGGGGTAAAAATATCTCTCTCTGTTTCTGCAGGACACCAAAGATATGTCAGACCATTCCACAAACAGACGCAGCACAGGTGCCCTACAGGAGGGAGAGGTCCTACAAAGCCATGGAGGTGTGTGTGTGTGAGAGTGAGTGCCAGCCAGCAGGGCAGCAGAGGACCAGGCTGTCTGAATCCCCTGACAGCCACTTGTCACTCTCCCCTCAGACCATCTGGGCCCTTTTCCTCAGTCTTACACACACACACACACACACACACACACACACACACACACACACACACCACCACCCACCCCGATGGGACCTGGTGGTGACAGTGGTGATGGCGGGGGTTGGGAGGGCAACAGATGCCAGCTCCTCCACGTTTGTTTCCCTCCATGCTTTCACCTTCCCACCTCTTCATCTATCTCGTCTCCGTCTGTCCCTCCATCCATCCATGCCTTGCTTTTCTTCCCCTTTTTCTTCCTTTATTCCTGTCTCTTACTCTCTCTCTCTCTCTTCTTTCCTTTCTCCATCGCCTTCACTTTCTTCCCCTTATCTCTCCCGCTCTCTCTCATTCACTCCATCCTCTATCTCTGTCATGTTTGGGCCAGCTGGCTACTCGTCGCTCCACACACACACACACACACACACACACACACACACACACACACACACACACACACACACACACACACACCACACCACACACACACACACACACACACACCCACACACACACACGAGCTGACCTCCACTGCTGCATTAGACCAGGGATGTGGTTTTAACACAAGGTACTCTTACTGGGAGCTAAACGATTCACCAGGGACTAGTAACTCTCTTGATGCAATATGTGGCACAGGTGCAGTTAAATGAAAGCCTGAATGCACAGCGAGCTGAAATGGAGCTCACAGTGTTGTGCTGGCCGTTTCATTCTGTGTCAGAATTTCGTCCTTTGCTATGTCGCCAAAGCTCTAAACAGGATGTTGTTGTACATGTTTTACAATGTTCATTTTAGGTCCAGCCTTAGGGATTGATGACCAAAAGATATTAGTATGTTTCCGACAAGATCCATAGGCGCATTTGAAAAGATGTCAAGCGGGCGGTTTGCCAGATTGGATGCTAGAAAACGGGGAAAAGTACATACACTTCCTAGACGGCTCCTAGGGGATGATGTGTTTACTGGTATACATAGGTTTATTTGGTTTACAGTTTATTATATATTTGGTTATTGATTTATGATATTGTGTGTATGTGTTGGGGGGGTATGCTCATGTTGTAAAATGTATGTTTTGTATGTTGTTTAAAAAAAAAGTGTTAATCACACAAAATGATGAATCAGGTACTGGAGCTTTAGAATTAGAACATCTTGATGGGGAGCTTGTTGGTGTATTGTTCAGATTGTTCTGAGAGGTTTAAGTCGGTTAATTAGTGTCTTACCGGGCATTAGACCGAACCCAGCAGTTGTCGGAGGGGCATGTTGCTACAGGTGAGCTGCCAGTGAGATGATGATTAGCTCTGTTGGACCTAAGACATACCAGACGCTGTGCATTTAGATCTACACAATAGGCTGCCTGTAATTGTAGTCCCGGTTAAGACGAGTGATATGACGATGATGTCTCATGTTTTGTAGTCAGTGTTCAATTGTCCCACTGTGGAGATGGACATAAAAATGGACCCCAGTGTCTACCCACGTCCCAACCTCAGTTTTAATCTAGTAACTAGAGATGTTCCGATACCGATACAAATCAGTATCACCGCTGATACTGCCTAAAACGCTGGGTTATCATACCGTCAGAATCATATACCGGCCCATACCCATTGAAAACTCGGGCAGGAAAGCTTGTTCCCAACAATATAAAAAAGCCTCTTTTGTGAGGATTGCTACTAGCTGATTATCACACATGTAATGTGTTTTTTCTCATTGGTCCACACTGCCCTGACTTAGGGTAATCTGATATGATAAGCTATGACTACGCTAGAGAATCTGGCCCCACTACCAGACATCATTCCTACCAACACTTTGTTTCCCGTTCCACCTCATTTCTAGGGTCAAAGCAGAGCTAATTAGCCTCTTCCTCCTCTTTCTTTCTTTCCCTCCCTATCCCTCTTCTTCACTGTCCTTTCTTCCCTCTGTGTCTCCCTTGCGTCCACTTCTATTTGCTGTTTTGAGCACTCGACACCTCTTTCCTGCACGTCCTCTCCTACTTCCCTTCAGGGAGGACGGCCCATCACCATTCTAGACACACACAACCAGTCCCAGCCACAAGTGACAGCATCACACACTCGCACAACACACAGAAACCCATGATCCGCCTGTGCACGTACACACACTACTCTCCATCCATCGCATTTACATTTCAAACTGCCTGCGCTTCCACCAACACATCCATTATTTACCAGCCTCTGGCCAAAGAGGAGAGCACTGTATCCACATTCCCCAGGTTGTGTGTGTGTGTGTGTG
>NC_045756.1:1201625-1224741 GCF_008692095.1 Etheostoma spectabile
TGTGTGTGTGTGTGTGTGCGCGCGCGAGGGACTGTGCTCCACTTCCTCTCTGCTGCTTCCCTCAGCAGACTGCAATTGTATTTCCTAAACTTCATAAACTACATTTTCTTTCCCTTTCTCATTTCGCTCCCTCTTCCGTCTTTTGCTTCTCGTCTCTCTCGATCTTTCAAAAGTCAATTACGGGCCGTTTGGTACCGTCAGCGGTGTCAAAAACACTGTACATCACCGGATCTCGACAAGAATAAACTCTGGGTAGTTTCTTGTTTTTGAAGAGCGCAAGTTCTGGCCTGGATTTGTGGATAAAGTAAGCTGTCTTTTTAAAAATAAAAATAAAAAAGACAGCCACTTCCATGTCTGATATTTGGTGTTCTTGTGGGTGGGGACTTTGATTCTCAGGTATTTAAAGTTAGTTTTTCATTCCGTGTCTGCACATGTGTCATTAAGACAAGATCAACCAAAATCTGTCTATACTATATACACTGTATATACTCGCTTACATGTGAGATTCTCAGTGTGAGGGTCTGCATGTATGTATGTCTCACACATTCACGTGTGATTCATGCTTCACACCCTGACCGCTGTCTTTGAGTGTGCAAGCGGCGATACGCACGCATTTGTTCAAAATGTACGCGATTCACACTCCTCACTATGTCAAAGCCGCGAGGCAGGGAGACAGAAGAAGCGGCACATTCTGTCCATCTTGCACACACCTCCTTCTTGCTGTTTTTCTAGCCCCTCTGCACCTCCTGATGCCTCCTCACACCTCCTCCGTATGAGGTGAGAGCTGAGAACGAGATATGGACTCTCGTTTGTAAATTGCTTGTCGAATACTACTTGTATATTTGTAAGGATATGATGTATGTCTTTTCTTGTCTCTATGTAGAATTCAAGTTTTGCATAGAAATGTATAACCCAGCAAAAACTGTTGACTTCAGAGTGCAAGAAAGCTCTGTTGCTTCGATGCTACATTAAGAGAAGGGAGGCCAGCAGGAGGAAAAGGGTATTGTGGGCTACCGACTATGTAAAAGGGTATGAGGGTGGCCTAGTTAAAGCGCTCGTAATAGATAGAATAGTAGTTTTTTCTTTTGTTAAACTAGTGCCGTTTTGACCTGGCACAGTCTGAGGGAACTGACCAAAAGTAGGCAGAAGGAGTAAAACCAGAATCATCTCCCGCTTTTTGTGGACAGTGGAAGCTAGTTGTCCCACACTATAGTGCGTCTTCTGCAGGGAAATGCGAGCTGTGGTAATGGTGCAGCCTAGGAGACACAAAAACATTAACTGGAAAATCCACAACGGGTGTCATGAGTTACACAAGATTCAAGATGCGTGTGATCTTGATATCTGTGATTTACATCTTCAGTAGCAGTAAAAGGGTTTTTCTAGCGCCCCCCAAAGAGGTTTTAGCCAGCCCCTGAAGGAAAATCAGCAGCACCAAAATGACAAGAATTGAGAGAAAAAAATCAACTAATCTCTGAATGCGTTTAAGAGCAATTTACCAAACAACTGTTGAACTCATCTTAGTTTTATCTCCAGAGTCAGACTGTACCGGACTCTCCCGGTGATTGGTTGGTTTAAGAGAACTGTAGAGCAATGCCAGTCTTAACTTTTGAATAATATAGAAAGGAGGAAGGGGAACTACAGGTTTGGTAAAAAAAAAAAAAAAAAATACACTTCTGAATAGGTGCATCAAGTGATCTCAACAGAGCTCAGTACAAAAGTCTGATGGATCCTCTAATTTATTTGATGTTTTGTCAAAACAAATGACACTCTGCCCTGAATTGATGCAGATCCAAAAGCTCTCGCTATGGAGGTCTCTTCCTTCATCGCTGACACGCACCAAAGGATTGCGGGATTTCTGGCCAAGCGTCTTGGCATGGGTCCCAGTGGTTGGCTGCTGCCACGGCGATGAAGCGGTGTGATGTTCCCTCCAGCAGACCCCCGCGATCGCTGTGCCGGTAGACCACAACAACACACCTTGGCCGGCTTTCCTGGCTTCCATCCTGCCGAGCCTGGAACACCAAAAACGGCACGCTTTTCTCCTCTCCTTCACTTTCCTCACCACTTCATCCTCCTCCCCTCCCCCACTCTTGTTTTCTAGCTTACTTTCTCACCTAGCCAGATGAGCAGACATCCAAATAGCGAGCGGTGTATATTTATCCGTCTAAAACATCAAGAGATGTCACAACATTGGTGATGCTGAGTGTTAAGACATCCCACGTTGCCTTTAATACAGCCTCGAGCCTTACCACCTGCACTGTGGACAGCAGTCTGTTCGTTCACACCTCTGCAGCATCATGTGAGGTGTGATAATTCCAGAGTGCAAAACACCAATGAGTTTGTGCCGTTGGTCAACTTACCTGTTAACTTATAAGCACAAATTCACCCATATGTACAATATGTTAGACTGAGTTACATTAGGAAAACAGGAAAAGTAGTCCTCTTATACCATATTTTGGGGCAAATTTAACAAATATCAGACACAAAACCTTCACTTTCTAAATGATTTTGCTTATTGTTACTCAATTTTATCGCCGGCAATGAAACTCAACGGGCAACTCCACCAACGGTCCAATCATTTAAAACCTGACACATTACCGTCCAGCATTCATGCTCCACTAAAACACACCTGGCTGCTCTCACTGAGCAAGGTCAACCATTTTCAACAGACAGTAGTACAAATTACCGGCAAAAAAAAAGAAAAATAGTTTCCAGGCAAGTGGAAACACATTGAATCCATTCAGATATATGCTGTCTTTTGTGGAGAGGCTGTTTTGTAGAAATAGTCCCAATCTCCTGCAACATGTGTGGGCCATACACTTGTTTGGGACATCCTCTTGGCACGGCTACAGTCAGATGTTTGCACAGCACCTGTGTGTCCTGCTCACTCCACTCCTGTGTGTGTGTGTGTGTGTGTGTGTGTTGATTCAAATTAAAAAAACCACGGTCATCTTTAAACGCACACAGCTGCTGTGTGAAAATGTAAAAGGAAAAACAAACAGTTTGTGCGCATACGTTTGGGCTGCATGTGCGTGCATATGTGAAATTACATCACGCGGACATCTGCGGGGTCGAGGCACCCCCCCCGAGGACAACAAGGTGGCCCAGTTATCTTCACTTAAGTCTGATTTGCAACAAAGACTGACTTGCGGCACGCATGTTTGGTTCAAAGCTGACTGCGAGCTAAATAATGAACACAACACCTGTTACCTGTTTGCATGCACGGCAGATCCAGGGTCAGATTCTCTCCATTACGTCCTAGTGTGTTTCACTCTTTCCCAGTACACGCGATTTGAAGGAGATTTCTGAGTTTGTCCCTCTTTACGCAGGTCAGAAAGGTTGCAAATAATTCTCTGGAAGCATGAAACTTTCACATTTGGCTTTTCACTTTTTTACGATAAGATTTGCAGCAGAAAAAAAAAAGACAGAAAACCGCCTAGCTTATAATCAGCTGGACCTCATATCATCAGGATATCTTTACCTAAAATATATCTGCACTCTAAGAATGGGTCCAGGAACTTTATGGCCTTCATTTATTTTGATAGATTCCTTCTGACTGGCATGCATCACAGAGGTTTCTCTACAGCCTTTTAAAATTAAACAGAAAAAGTGCCATTCAAATAATTTCTCATGAAGTTGCTCATTGTATGGTTAAACATATTACATTTTTTTCTTTGTATATGTGAGCTACCTTAATGTAACATGTAATACATAGTGTTATATGTCATTTTGTTTACAATATATCTCCAATTTGCTTGGTTGCTATGGTTATTAGTCTTTTTTTGTTATTTAGTTCTGTCAGCAGACATTATTGTATGTATTGTCTTTTCTTCTTTGTATATGTCATGAAATGTGTTAATATTGTCTGACTAGATGTTGTTTTGGACCCCAGGAAGACTAGCTGGTTGTCTAGGTGTCAGCTAATGTGAATCTTTATAATAAATACAAGAAAAAAAAAATACAGCTAACTAGCATGTGCATGCAGAGGAAATGTAACTGAGCAGAACTTCTGGAAGATAAATGTTGAGCTTCTGATTGCTGATGCCCCGCTGGATGCAGCCATTAGTGTCTTTGTTCACTGCTACACTATGAACTCCACAGAGGTTAAATTATGGCAGAGAGTACGGTATTCAACCTCACACCTGACAGGATGACACTGTCATGTACTTGGGTTCATGTGACTTTTTACAAGTCCTGGTTTAACTTGTAAATTGATAAAAGTGTGAACCCAAACTAGCAAACTTCAGACCAAAGTCTGCAGGTGTGTTTGCACCTTTTTTTTCTTCCTTTGTTCAACTTTTAATCCCATTTCCTAAAATCTGCAGCTCGTGATGATGTTGTCTCCAATTCACAGAGCTCTTGTCACATCAGTCAACAAGACCCCGGCGACTACGGGCTGTTTACAAAGCGAAGCCTCCTCTTCTCTCCGTCACGTAGTGCTGCGACTGGAGGGGAAGCGTGCAATCAAAGCTCGCCGAACACAAGTCATCTTTTGAGGGGGTCTTTGAAATCTGGCCCTCATCCGCACACAGGAGCGCATCACACCGCATTAGACAGTTTGTGGAATAAATATTTGACGGCCGGCAATATCACAAGACGCAGAGAAACCTCCTAGCATGCAGCTGTTCATCCCCCCCCACACCCTCCTCTCTCCTGCTCTCCCCTCCCATCCTTTATCCTCCCCTCCGCCCTGCCTGCCTGCCTGCCTGGCTGGCTCCTGCAGACAGAGAGCTGGTTTAAAGCTCAATTGTGCATTTTGCAGATAAAGTAGCAAAACTACTAGAGGCGGTGTTGTGAGCACTCGTTGCCAGGGCAACACTGGTAAGGAGACCTGGTTCTCCATTACTACTTAATTTAGGCGCTCTAATTGCATTCCACGCAATCTGTGGCCACAGTGTTATGCAGAGGAAGAGGGGAGAATAAGTTGGGGTGGTGGCGGGTGGGACAGGTCTTCGGTAAAACCCCTGCCTCGGAGCAAAAATAAAACGCCTCACAAACCTGACGAGGGGCAAAATGCTTGGAAAATTCTCTTTATTGCTGTTTGTGGCGATAAAATGACTCGCTTAAAGATGAACCAAAACATTAAATTTCAATTTCGCGCCAGTCTCAAGAGCACAGTATCACGTCGTCTTTAATTTCAGTACAGAATCCGAGTCGCTGGAAATGTTGAATGTCTTCCCCTGCTCAGAAGTTAAATATATTGTGTGCTGAATAAAAGGAGGGGAGACTATAGAGCACCAATCTTTGTCTGGGAAATAGTGTGTGTGCGTGTGTGTGGTGTGTGTGATGTGTGTGAGAGAGACAGAAAGGGATAGAGGGAGGGAGTGAGCACAAAGTAAAATTGCTCTAATTGTTCAAGCTTCTAGCCTCTGAGCTCGTCTTTTCCTTCAAAAGACTACACACACACACACACACACACACACACACACACACACACACACACACACACACACACACACACACACACACACACACACACACACACACACACACACACACACACACACACACACACACACACACACACACACACACACACACACACACTGCCTTTGAACTGCTACAGGCCGTGGCCCTGAGAGAAAGCTGGCCCAGGATGCTTTTCTTCGGCCGGGGGTTTGAAATGATTGGTAACTGTTGAGCCAGTGTTTTCAGGTCCCTGACCCCCAGCACTGAAGTGCCACAGACACTAGATCCAACATAGCCCCAATTATCCTGCACCCTCCCCGGCCACTTCACCAACCCAGTGGTCTGCGCGCCTCAACTGCACTGCAAAAAATAAAAAATATATATATATACTGTATATGTACACACATTCCTCCTCACAGTTCAAGTATTTATTTCATCACAGAAAATTATCTGCAAAAAAATGGAAGAATCCATCAGCGCAGCACAAGTTACACATTTTACGATTTTATTTTGTGATAAGAAAACAACCGCCCCAGTCAGACAGGCAAAAGAGAGTCTAATCCCAGATAAGGCATCCTGATGTCCTTCTTCTCAAACCCCTGATGTCCTGGGTTCACATACTGTTCATCTGCCATATAATATTTGTCCCTCATTCAACTGCAAGTACATCTTGTTGTTGGTCGTCATAACAAACATGTTTTTTCATAGTGCCCTGGGACAGCCCCCATGTTCTGAACTTTAAGGTTCAAGAGGAGAAACCAGGCTAAAGACAGGACATGGTGCTGCAAATCCCCACACCAATCCATGTTTAGGAATGTGTAGACTTCTGTGTGGGAAACGTTCTCCTCTGTCCCTTTCCTGAGCCGCTGGTGTGATGAGAGGTCTGTGTTTGATAGGAAATTTCAGTGGATGTGTGGAGGGGGGTGGCAGGCAGTTTTGACCCCTGGCACTTTCTCCGACCTGTCCTTTGTCTCCTCTCACCCTGGTCCCCTCATCCCCCACCCCTCTGTCCCCTCAGCCGGACCAACAAAAGGACCTCTGGGATGAGGAGGAGAAGGTGGGTGGGTGGGGGGGGCACCTCTTTTATGACTTCTTTGCCATTTTTTTTGCCCCCCTCTCTCATTTGTTTTTCAGGGCCATTCGTTCCTGCCTCGTCTTTGGGAGTTGGGGGCCACCATTTATATCGTTGCCTGGGAATTAAGGCCCCGTGGCCCCTTTTGTTGCGAGGTGGGCTGGGGGCAGCGGTGGCTGGGGCTGGGGGCGAGGGGCAAGGGAGGGCTGCCCTTTGTTCCAGCCAGAAGAGTGGGCTTCAGTTCCCACAGACCTGGGGGCCGACGGGGGGGCCTCAGCATGACAGTGATGAGGTAATGTTTACAGAGCTAGGCCCTCACACATGCAGCATTCATGCTTTTATGGGGCTTGCATTCACATACAGACAAACATGTACACACAGGTGTGAAAGGTGCATAAAAAGCTTTGAAGCCTTTCCATCGCAGAGTTCTACCATTATCAGACTTAGACGCAGCACCCAAGCCGTTTGGGGCACCACCTAAGCCCAATGGATGTGAAATCATTGTGAGCATTACTAAATAACCCAACTATGTAACTAACTACCTTTCTCAGATCTAATGATTGTAGTTGGTCCACAGTGGACTTTTTTTTAGCAAGCATGCATTTGAACTTTTTGAGTGTTATTAATGTATTATCTCTTTTAGCTTTTCCAAAGTTTTAGGCACAAAAATGCTAAAAGAAAATGGTCAGAAATTACGTGAAATTGCACATTTTTAATTGAAAAATATGGCAAAAACAAAACAGAATTTACTGCAGCCATAAGTCAGTAAAAGCCTCCCTTCTTCATAGTTTACACATAATGTGCAACACTGTGAACAGCTTCCAGGAGAGACTATGTGCAGCAGTGTCCCCAAATTTAAATGAATAGCGCAATAGTATTTAAATTGAACCTTAATGTAAACCCCAAAACAAGTCCATTAAGAGGAAAGAAGAGACACCAGAGCGCCAAAGGTAAGGGTGGGAAAACACACCACACATGCTTTTCCTTGCCTGGACTTTCAGTCTACTCCTGTGTTCAGAGGCAGAAGAGATGACTTCTTAGAGTAGAGGAAGAAGGTACTGCTGTTCACATCCACCCCCCCCACACACACACACATACACACACACACACACCTCTTCTCGCCACCACCCTTCTCCTCCTACCGCACAAATATGTAGACGCAGTTGATGCCCGCAGCGCTGACAAGCTAGAGTTCATTTAGAGTTGCAGACATAGCTACTGTTCTAGACTCTGTGTGTGTGTGTGTGTGTGTGTGTGTTAAGACGAGAGGCAAAGAGAAAGAGAGGAAGATGCACACACACACAAACCCCCCCCTCCACAGACACAAACACACCCACACACACGACGGCGACACACCCAGAAAACAGAGCAGAAACAACACATACCACCGCCTACACACACATCAGTAGCATTCGTCGATACGTTGAAGAGCATTCTCAGTTGTCTTTATTTTTTTTTGGGGGGGGGAACCTTTACTCTTTTACACAGACAAATGTCAATAATTGCTGTGTTGGCGTTATGGGACGGAGATGATTTAATCCTCATCAACATCACAGGAAAGTGTATGATTTGTTTTAGATTACTTAAAAAAGGTAAGATTTATATTCAGGACATTGAATCTCAATATGTTTTCCCTTCTCCTCTTCATCTTGCATCATCTTTCCTTTCTTTGGCCAGACGGAACCATCCTTTATCCTTTCCCCCTTCACCTCTGGACTTAACAGGTGTAGTGATTTTTCCAGCTGCCGCAAGGTGAAATTGTAAAAGATCAATTTACACGTGGTGAACTGCAAAGAGAGTTTTTGACACGGCCCGACCTACCAGCCCACACCTCTCTCTCTCTCTCTCTCTCTCTCTCTCTCTCTCTCTCTCTCTCTCCTCCATCAGATTCCTCTCTCGCTCCACTCTGGATCTGGATCTTCTGCAGCTCATTTATTGTGAAATAGTGACCGTCTGCAGCCTGTGGGCCTCTCCCAGTAATTACTGCGGGCAAACAGCTTGCAAAAGTAAATTAACAAGTGAAGCTAGTGCTAGTTTCAAGCCCACCACCTGTTGTGTATGTGACCAATAAAACAGCTTAAAGAGATAGTTCAATTTTTTTTCAGTGGCGTTGTTCGAAGTACTAGCTACAGCAGATGGCGGACAGTAAGCCACCAGTTTGGAGAAGCAAGCAGGAGAACTGACACGGACGCTAAGCAAAGTCCTGCTGTGGACGGGGGCCGCAGCCAAACGCATTTTAGACAATTAAACAAATCAAAATCAGTGGAAGTGTACACTATATTTAAAATATTTTCAACGCTTTACCTTGCTGTCATCTAGCCCTATGTGACGGGGAACTGAAGTCGTTACGTTACTGTGTTCAAAGCCTCCAGACTCATTTTACCTGACAGAACAGAGAGAGTTGCTGGTCTACAAGCAGTGGTGGAATGTAGCTAAGTATTACCTGAAGTACTGTACAAATTTGAGGTACTTTACTTGTCTTTTCTTTCCATGCCACTTCCTACTTCTACTCCGCTACCAACATGGGGGGGGGGAGGCGCTCACAACTGCGTTAGCTAGAGGCCGCCCCAGTACTTTCACTTTAGGTACAGTTTTAAGTTATTTCAAAAATGTAAAAAGTCTTTACATGAATCCAACATATTATTAGCAAATGAAAGTCCCCACTGCTTACTGGCCTATAGGTGAGGTAGTCACTAAGGCCAAACACAGATGTGTGCCACATGTTCATCATTTTGAATTTGAATAGCTTAGTATTCTATGCAAAAAAGGTATGTATAAATGCTTCTACAAGTTATTGTAGGCCCAGTTTACTTTGTGACTCAATTAGATGAAATATGCAATATACAGTACATAGTAGGGGGGTCTCTGCTCAATCCTTTCAGATCAGGGGTTCTTGGCCTTAAAAACATTGAAGACCCTTGGTTTAGTTGTGCAAATAGTCTAAATATAGCGTACACGTAGAAAGTCAGACGTTTGAAGGTGCTCTTTGGGGTCGGGAATTCAATTAAGTATAGAAAAAAAGGGAAATCCAAGGCAATCTTTAAAAAAAAAATATGTTCTAAAAGCCTTTATTTCATAATAGAAAATGTTTAAGACATAGGAAGAAGCAACCCACGCGTAGCGGCACAGACAGCCTTTTTCAAGGTGCATGCATTTCTGTCCACAATATCCACAAAGCTAATTACATATGAATTTAATCAGACCCAACTTGCTTAATGTTGCATGTTTTCATCCACATTAGTTTTACTATTTAGTTGCTTGATGATAAGAGCTACTGTCCTACAAGTGAGAATTGTCTACAGCCCTCTGTGTGGTAGATGCTTGATAGCAGCTTCTACAACAGCTGCTATTGTTGAGTCTAATCCATAACAGTGATATGATGCTAATGAAGGGCTGTGTAATCATTATCCATGGCCGGGCTCATGTTTTTGCACTTTGAGAGGATTTGTGTTGCGAATCCTGGGATCGGGGTTAATCTCATTTCAGTTTCAGGTCAACTTTGACACAGTGTTGCTACTTAGTTGGACTGTTTGGTGTGAGCTTTGTCTGTTGAGTGTGAGTGAGCGCTTAAGGGCAAATGTAAATGTTATTTCTACATTTGGGAGTGTTTTAATGTATTTTGAGGTCAGGATTACAGATCATTTTCCCTCATCAAAGGCCATATTTGCAAATAAAAGCAGAGTGGAAACGGTGTGTATGTGTGAATCTTAGATTGCAAAACTACTATATACCCACTAAACTGGCTAAATTTAAAATCATTGTTAACATGAATATAATGTGCATCCACAGGTGTTTTCAGGTAATTTTCTGAAACACCTGACAATAGATTGATAGTTAAACCTCTTCTTCTTCATCCTATTTTGGTCGGCAAACAAGAAAGCGGTGGAAGCGTGGCCCTGCTGAGTCTCAGCTGGTTAAACCTCTGTTCTGTCCCCTCCATCATCACCGAAACTGGGTTTTAATACAGCTGAACCCACAGTTGAGCGTTTCTCATTTACATACTTTCAGTTTCTTGTGTCAAACACCTGAACAAACACTAACTCCTCCGTTGCTGCTTCCCTCAGGCATCGTCAAATCAGTTTTGTCGAAGCCAAAGTCATCTGAGATTAAGGAGGCGTCTGAAAAGTTTTGTTTCAAAAATCCTTTTGGTGTATAAAAAGGTTGACTAAAGCGTGATTTATGTTTCTGTGGAGGCTCCACGCAGAGCTTTCGCTGTAGCCTACGTAAGAGGCCTGATGGTTAGACTTGTGTGCTTGTGTGTGTGTGTGTGTGTGTGTGTGTGTGTGTGTGTGTGTGTGTGTGTGTTTTAGAGCGAGGGACAAGTGAGAGAGTGACGGCGATTAGTTTCTGAGAGAGTAGCGACTCTAGAGCCTGTGTTTTCTGACCACGATATAAAAAATCTGTAGCAAGAAAACCCTCTCCTTGATTTCATGTTGTTTATGGAGAAGGAGAACCAGGAAATGAGTCAGGGGGGAATGTAACACTGCCAAGCCACAGCCAAGTCACATGCGTCCCTGCACATTTTTCAGAAGGTGCAGGCTACGGCGTAGGTGACTCCACGTACAGTAGCTACGCACGGAGCCACGGCGTAGATTCTACGCAGAAGCATAAAATATGCTTAGCCAGGAACTGAAGATCAAATGGGAGAGGAAAAGATGAACTGGAGCAATGGATGGTGAGTGCCTGGTCTTAATTTGAAGTGATAATGTTTGTGATTGGCTTTCCAGCGTTACACGTCATAGAGACATGCAGGAAAAACGTAACGGTACGCACAGAGATGGTGCTCACGTAGTGTGTGATGCTGTATTTTCTTAAGTTTTATAAAATTAGGATCAAAAAAAGTATTATTTAGGAACCCGTATCAAAGTCACGGTATTGGTATTTTTTGTAGCGATACTCAGCCCTACTCCTTCATATTTTTACACAGTGTCCCCAACAAACATGCATAAACACAGATGCACATCCCTCATCAAAGGATTTGTCTGATCATGAGAAGAACTGACTGTTCTACCTAATTCCAGCCACCTGTATCCATGTGTTTCAAACTAAATCTTAAATCTCAGTACAATATACAGAAATACAGAGGAGAAAATGAGACTGGGTGAAAATGACTCGGCAAGCGAATGCATGATACTAGCAGGTCAAGTATAGTCATGTCAGATTTCTTTTGGTATAAAAGCATTTTAAATACAGCAGCTTTTTCACAGAAGACAACAGAAAACACTGGTAATGAGAAAGATCACAAAAAGAGGGTATAGTGAAGACAAGGGCGAGTAAACACCATGTACAAATACCTGAATGAGTGAGATGGCCTTTTCATGTCTCCAAAAATCAAAACCAAAAACTACAGTACAAGTGTATTTTCATGGCTCTTGTACTGTTGATCACTGGATGAACAGACATTTCAATTAAATATCCTTTACAGTCACAGACATCTATCTGTCCTGACGTTAAATAATCATACGGAAAGACATTTCTCCACCCAGTGCAGCAGGAAATAGATCAGACAACAGTGTAGGTGGGGTTATTACCTTTCAACTTCCTTACAGAACTCAAAACACCACAGTGAAATCCTCCTGTGGCTCGGCCCTGCATCGCACTGCTAATAAGCCCGGCGCACTCGCAGTTACAAAAGGACAATTGATGCAATTTCCACTTTCCCTTAATCATCTCCGTTTTTTATGATAAGGATGTTACTAACTGCAGAGGTGAAGTTACATTCTAATAAAGTCAGTCCGTTAATAATGTAATCTTAAATTACGCCGTAATTACAGCCTTTTAGTCACTGGGGGATGCTTTGTAATTCAATCACTGGCCCCTGAGATACTGTACACAACAGAAAAGGCGCATTATCGGGGCTATTTTACCGTGGAAATGAATAGCCCTACCCACCGCTGCTCCCTCTTGGGGTAATTAGACAGCATAGTCTCCGGCTGCACACAAGCCCAGATGCTCAGTTATCAGTGCAACAGGGCTTTAAAACCTGTATGTGTGCAGGGAGGTGAGTGTGTGTTTGCACTCATTGAATGTGTTGGTAGGCATCTGTACGCCTACGTGTATATACTGTATATATTTACAGGCCTGTAAGGTAGGTAAGTATAGTGTTGTTATAGGGGTCTGCATGTGCGTACTGATGTGTAAACCTGCACATGTGCCAAAGCGGCAGCTTCTTTCTAAGTCTGTAAATCTCTCCCTGCAGCCCTCCTTAACCCCCCCGAACCTCCTTGGATGAAAATGAAAAGTTCTCGGTGCAAATGTGTGGGAATTGTTTTCTACCTTCATTTGGCTGGGTCAGGGTTTGCACGCACACGCACAGACAAACACACACACACACACACACACACAAAGAGGCAGACACATGCAGAAGCGCCACAGGACCCAAACCCAATTTGTCATTTATTTTCAAGAGGGTGATTTCTTTAGAGCCACTGCTTGCTTGAGATTATGTGGCAGGGAAAATCTAATGCCCCTCAATAGGTTTTCCCCAGGAAAAAGGGGGAGGAATTAGATTTGCGAACTGGGAACTTCATTTGGGAGGACTGGCTCTGACTCAAAGAGCATGGGGAGGAGGCCTGCAGAAGGAGTGTATGGGGGGGGGGGGTTGATGAAAATCTATACTGCAGTGCTGAATCAGCAGCGCCTCATGTCCCTTCTTCTCTTCCTCCCTGACTCTTGTTCTTCAAACCTCCCCTCCCTTCTTCTGTTCCTGCCTGTGTGTCACCGCGCTATTTTGCCGCTCTTCCCATCTTTTTTTTTTCTTCACACCGTCTCCAAGTCGAACGGGCTCAAACTACAGTCGCAGAAGGCAACATTGCTTGTAAATAGGCTCCTGTCGAAACTGGAGGCAAACAGCGAAGGTGTCGCCACGCACCCCGAGCCTTTTGACCCTACCCCCTTACACGCTGGGACGATTGAAGAAGAGATAGATAGAATGGATGACAAGCTCCAGCAGAGGGGCCAGGTGCAAGGGCACGCAAAGAGAAGTAGAAGGACGTGGTGGAAGTGTGCGTGTGTGTGGGGGGGGGCTTCCAATTTGTTGGGGGTTGGAGTGGCGAAGATGAGGTTTGGATGGAGTTTAGGTTCCAAGGGTCGCCACCGCCCCCCCTTTACCCCAAATGGTCTTCTCTTACAGCAAAAAAACAAATACATTTTCATGTCACGCTGTCAGTGAGTTGATAACAATATACACACACCGCCCTAACACCCTCACCCTAACCTCAAACACATGGGTAGTCACGGTGATGGCGAGCTCAGGGTTCACGTGAGAAACAAGCAACAGGGTGAAGACATGATAAATCATGCACGGGCGCTCGCAATTTCTCTGCTGACGTGAAACAGTCACACAGGTGTCATCACCTGATCAGATGGACGGAGACGTCGAGGTGTGACTCGGGAGCAAACACAGACAGGTGTAGCAGTAATCATACAGGCTGCATCGGCAGAGAGGCGGATCCAGACGCAGGCGTGTCCCACTGTAGACACCCGGAGCAAATGACGTGGTTTAATCCCTCCGAGGCAGAGTCTCGGCAAGGATGTGACATGAGCACGGACTCGGAAACACAGATTATGATGATGTGGATAACGTGAGGATTATATTCCTCCGCCGGTAGAGGATTATGCGACAACACGGATTGGGCACACCATTTTTACGTGTTTGCCACATGGAACCATTTGATCGTGGTTAGGTGTGAGGCAACTTTCATAATTTCACTAACGGGGATCAAGCGTCTGAGAAAGATTATGTTCAGAAATGGCCCTCCGGGACTCTTGCTTGCCCTTTTACTTATATCATTATTGCTAGATTGGGTTCGGGTTTGCGCCTGCACCCACCCTTGCAGCTTCCACAACTAACTAGCCAGCTGCTAACACCAAAAGGAACACTTTGCATGTCTTGTCTTCTTAAGGAGAGAAGAGGCAAGCTGTGTAAGACACAGGTGGCGGAACTCACCTCAGTATACCGTTACACTACATTGTCTATTCCTCTGTTTTGATGCCGAGCTACTTTTTCCTGTCATTTCTCCTCCAACCTCTCAATCTGATGACACATCCATTTCTCCTCATATCAGCCCTTTGTTCAACAAATCAAATTGAATTTATTTTGAATCAAATTCAATTAATAATATTTGATATGCTCAATGCCTATGTCTTTTGACCCTCACATGACCCACTCTGCATCATTCACACCTGTCTTGAGATGTCCAATGAAGTGACCGCTTGCAAGTCTAAAACATCTTTTCCGAACCACTTTTTTTTTTTTACTTATAAAAAAAAAGGGAGACTACAGTGATTTGTAATATAAGAAAGTTTGATTAAAAGAGGAGCTAAATTTAAGACAAGCTCAATTTAGCAAGCACATCAGATGGGTGG
The DNA here is from genome assembly GCF_008692095.1 of Etheostoma spectabile. Classification (NCBI taxonomy): domain Eukaryota; kingdom Metazoa; phylum Chordata; class Actinopteri; order Perciformes; family Percidae; genus Etheostoma; species Etheostoma spectabile. The sequence continues at coordinate 1,216,471 of NC_045756.1, forward strand.
AAACAAGAGGAGAGAGAGGGACACTGACTGGCAGGGAGGAGCTTGTCCAGGTGAGCCTGCCAGATGAAGGAAGACTATGTAAATCTATGCCTGTGTCCTTGTGTATGTAAGTGGCTCATAGTTGTAATCAATTCCCCTTTGATACTTGGCACAAAACGTAAATTAGATTCAACTGGAATGTCAATTCTCATAATACCAATTTCAGGAGTATCATCAATTGATGGTTCTGGTGTGTGCAGAAGATACGTAAAATACCGTTGCTGTACACAGCACTGGTGGCCACAGTGGGAACTAAACCCAGAGCGTGTTGCATTTATTTTCTATATTTCTACTCCCATGCTTGATTGAACAGTATTTTGGGACCGCATCCCTCTAATCCTGGCAGTGTTTCTTTCCCATGCTCTCCCTGTCAGGCTACACTGTGTCGTGTTTGCAGGGCTTAAGTGAAAAAAAATCCTGAGCTTTTTTTTTTGAGTCCTTCTTACACTACACATTAATAAAAGTCATCATTTTTAAGAAATAAATACATTTTCATATTGCAATAAGATCATAATCCTACGTTGACTCGTCGTAACATACGCTGCAGCCGGGTGCTCAACTTGAGGCACCAAGTGCTAAACAGCTTCCCGTCTCCACCCTTTTTATTTTATTTCCTCTTGTCCTCTATTCATGCCCAGTGCCATTTGTTTTTAACTCCTTTCTTAACTAAAGCTGTATCTACATTTTTTTGCTGCGTTACCACGGAGACAACATACACACCGCACTCTCGCTTTTCGTCAAGGATCCGCCTTACTTTGCATCTGATTGGCTAGAACTTGTTTCATTGGTAGGTGGAAATTCGATGATTGGTTAAACCCAGCGCATCAAAAACAAATCCCATGTGGATTTGTTTTTCTAAAATAGTCATAGCCCAGAAATCCAGCACCAGCCCCGAGTACTTTAAGCTCTGCGTTAGAGTTGCGTTCCTCTCATGATTGGTAGGTGAAATCATTTGAGTCTAAAATATAAAACCGCATGCAAGTTCCCAATTGTATGTATTTATTTTTCCTAACGACCGCACGCTGGAGCTCCGGCGCGGTGCAGGAATACTTTAAGCCCTGCGTTTGACCGGGAATCCTCTGCAGCTGTACGCCAGCGTGTTTAGATTGGAGGATTAAACTCAGTCTAGTCTTTCAGACCGCGACCACAGTCTAGTCCTAGGCCAAGACCCACATTCAGATTTGTTTCTCAAAGGCTGCTCACACATGACAATGCCACATAGACTATAAATCAGTTAGGCCAACTGGGCTGCTGAGCGATACTTTCCATTTTCAGTCATTTCTGTCGTGTCTTACCTTTACACTTCTTTACTTCCTACCAAACAAAGAGAAGCAGCACAGTGTTAAGACCTGCTGCCGATCTAATCAACAACATTGGGTAATGTATTGATAATGGTTACATTTGAAACATGGACCTGTGTTTCCAGGCTGTGAGACAGGTTTTTTTTAAACTTCAAAATCCCTCAGACCTAAGAAATGGAAATAAAATCAATATGTCATCACTGTTTAAGAAGCTGCAAATTAAGCTCAATGGCTTATAGTTAGACACATCCTCCTATCATTACAAGTTCAAAGGTTAAAGTAAGGTTTCAACTATTGGCCATTGACTGCTATTAGTTCTGTTTATGTTGTCAAAATTAGACAACCAAGCAGATCAAAATTCACTTAGTGAACTTTTCAGTGATTGACAGCTGAGGTGATGTGATAAATCCTCCCGTGTCAGGTTCAGCAGTGTGAAACAAAACAGTATTTGACTTACGCCTGCTTTATATAGTGTGTACACATGTCAACCTAATAGTAGAAAACAGGATTGACTCTCTGTCTTGAAGAAAATCACTTGTTTTATGGCCTGCACTGCCATTTCTTCTGGTGCTAAACCATCACAGTTAAAACCACAACTGCATCGTCCTCCCAAGCGGCTATTACACCACAAACACACACATTGTAAAGCATCCAAATCAATTTGTGTTAAAAAAAAACGTGTTTCTCACAACCTTATTGGGTGGTATTGGTTTAGAGATATATGATGCACCTTCAGCTGCAAAGGAGGAAAAATTGCTGGCGCCTGGCGAGCCCATTTGTCCGGCTTGATGATGCGGTGCCCTGTCACCGTCGCTGCTATTAAGGGGAAAAAAAAATAGGGGGCAAGAGAGGACCTCACCCCTACATCTCACCGGCCCCATGGTCCACACCGCCTGTCACGCTATACACCACGACCTGCACCAAGCCCAGGGGGCATAAATCAAGATGATTCTCTGCACGCCTTGAACTCTGACCCCACCACAATTCACACCAGAAGAGGAGGGGAGAGAAGAAATAAAGCAGTTGGGGGGTGGAGAGGGAGTCCAGCACCGAGAATTGAGGTAACAGAGAAGCTGTGTGCATGTTTATGTGTGGGCGAGTGAGCACGTGCTTGTGTCCGTTGCTATTAGTCACCGACGTCCAGATTGAGGCGGCCGTCCCATCTAAACGCTCTGTCTTTATGAGCCATTAATCTTCGACTCAGACCATTTTCATTACCGCCAAACCTCGCTTTGGAGCCACCAGCTGCATGATACTGCATAGTGGAAATTAATAACCCACCCATCTCTGCCTTACAATCGCCCCTCCACCATCCCTCCTCCCCACGAACACCTCTCCATCAAGGCCCCACCCGCTTAGGGCCTTGCAAATGATGGAAGATGACTTTCCACGGCACTTTTTTGATGCGGTTTGTGTCAATGCATCCCTGGCAAGCTTTCAGTTTTTTCAAGCCTCTTTACAGCTGCCCAACCCCCCCACTCTCTCCTCCGTCTGTACACACTCTTTCTCCTTGTCTCCTGATGCCATTTGACTCCCCTACCTAAGACAAACAATTAATCCTGAGCATTTAGAATTCTCCCGGTGCCTTGACGCTGTGATACAGCCGCAAGCGAGGGGAAAGAGATAGAAATGAAGAGAAAGAAAAGCCTGGTGACAGAGAGAGAGAGAGAGAGAGAGAGAGAGAGAGCGAGAGACAGAGAGAGCGAGTGGTAGAGGACCAGGACAGAAGGAGAGGGGGGTGAGTTAATATTAATTCCTCTGTCTTAGTTTTTCAAAGAGAACTGAAAGAGGAAGTGGGAAATGACCCCCTGGGTCTCTTTAAGGCGGCTAGGTGCCTGCTGGTGTGGTTGTTAGTGAGCAAGGGACTGAACATTATTAAATACTGGACGTGCTTAGGCAACCTGAGCGAAGGGAGAGAAGGTGTGAAACAGATGAGTGATAGACAGAGAGATGCTGGTAAGAGAGGGTGGAAGAAAAGGATGAGGGGTTTCAAAAGGCCCCTCCCCTCCACAGGAAGACCCAAAGATTTGTGGAGTGGCAGAGGACTGATCCTGCTGAGATATGGCGTTATGTGACAGCTCCGACACCCAGTTGAGGAACAGCATTGCGCCAAATTAATAGCCCTTGTCGACGAATGGGAGGCAGAGGAAATTAGCGAGTTGCTGGATGTTGCTGCTAACTCACAATGATAAAGCACAAAGGACAATGCACAGTGGAGCAACTTCAACTTGCCGCTCTTGATGTCTGCTTATGAAACCCATTCATTACAGTCCACACATGAGTCCTCTGCAGTGGGGACCAGTAAAGCAACGGGAGTGACACTGTGGCAAAATTGAAAAGTTGGAAATTGTTTTTTTCCGCCGCGATGTGCTATCGGACGGGAGCCTGTCTCATTTCCTGTTGAGAAGTGCAGTGCATTGTGGGCAAGATATATAGAAGAATTTTGTGATATGAATCACCGCTGGTCATCCATCACCGAACACAACGGATAGTCAGAAACTTAAAAAGAAACCACTTTCTTGGACAAAGTTTGGATTTATTGCAGCTCCCTGTCCTCTCTACTCTGAACTTGCATTTAATATTGCAATATAATGTTTGGTATTTGCATATCTCCTCATCAATCAAGCTAATATTCTGCTGACTGAATACAGCAAATGAACTAGGATGCAAAACAACAAACAAACCAAGCAGAATGTAACTTTTCCGGAGAAATATAATCAATATAATAGAGAGTGGACAAGGCCTCAACTGACCTCCTCCTGGTCCTTCAAAGCATCAGGATCCCTCTTAACACCAATCAACACAAACAACGTTCAGACATATAAGAGACTCTAAATAAAGGCCACAGATTATGCTGTTCCACAACCTCTTGGATCCCTCAGCCACTTTGCATAATGAGTTAACAACATATACATCGGCCTGCCTTTGTAGGTGTAGGAGAAGAGGTAAAGTACGGCTGATAGACGAGCTGCGGCCTCTTCAGACTAGTATCAGTTTGTTAACTCCACAGAACATAAAATATACCGCTTAACATATCACTTTTCTGAAATGTGCACTGCCGTCATGTTGAATAAAAGCTGAAAGCTTTTCTCCCAACATATTGTCGACCCTGGACTGAATTCATGAAGATGTGTGCGGGTGGGTGGTGGTGAGGTGAGTCGGGGTGGGTTGGGTTTACATGCCAAGAAAGTTCAGCGTGCCTTTAGGCGCCCAAGTATCGGATTTGAACCCGGAGACCTGCGGGGTGTCACAGTTCTAGGCCCAGTGCGTTTGCACGATTGGCTCAGAGCCGGTCTGCGCAGGGCGGGATCAGAGGGTTTGGGGTCCTGGCCTGTGCAGCTAGTGGGTCTGCAGGGAATTAGGGAGTGCCAAGGTCTGGCATCCTCCTCCTCTCCCCCTCTTTCCTCCACTATTTCTCCCCTCCGGGCAATCAGCTGCAAGTGCAGAGAGATGGAGCGATAGAAAGCAAAGCTGTTTCTTAACTCCTCTCTCTTCTTCTCTGGTCTCTCTCTGGCACCGAGAGGCTGCAGGGAAGGTGTTTGTGCTTCAGAGTGGCTTCAGTAAGGGACCTATTGTTCTCCTCCCATAGGCTCTCAAATCAATACCTCATCTCTCCCTTTTTTCTCTGTCTCTGTTTGCAACAAGGCACCACCGAGGAAAAAGGCCCAAAGACTACACAGGACTCGCTTTTATGATTCATGCCACTGAAGAAGAGAGAGACAGACAGAGAGGGGACGTAGGAAAGACGAAGGGGAAGAGAAAGTGGCTGGAAGGAGGAGGGGGGGAGGGGGAGACTGCGGGGGCCGGCAGAATAAAGACACTAGAGGAAGGAGGCGACCTCAGGGTCATCACTCTCCTTAGCACCGCACACAGCCGGGCTATCTATAGCAGCCGAGCCAGGCCAGATTGATCTCATTGTCTTAAAGGAAGAAAGAGAGGGTGATCCTAGAAGGCGGGTACATCATCAAGCTAACAGCATCAGAGCAAACACACACTGTAGCTCACCCAGAGCAGAATATGCAGGAAAATAGTCTGCCTCTGTCTATAGTCTTTCTAATTAAAGGATCATTCCACTGTATTACAACTTGGATCCTAATGTGGAAAGAAAGCCCCGGTTTAGCAATCTTATTGAACAGTGATGACACTACCCAAGCTGGAAACATCCATCGTGGTTTACAGGCCGACTTCCTCGTTCAGCTGTGACCTGCTGTTCTTGCCGTGTATAGTAAGTGATTATTACTGAGATTTCAGTTGTGCTGAAAATAATAAAAGTAATATTTTATTCATATCGGCTTATAATAAAACCTACAACTAGAAATGGCCAAGAACTAAATAAAAATAAGGCCCAAGTTGTAAAAGTAGACAAAAATCCTTTAATGTTTGTAGTGAATATCCCAAAATGGAGCCAAGGTTGATCTGATCAAATATTCCTTGAGAATCCTTACAAAGGACTTACAGATTAACTCACTAAGAAAGGTGGAATAATCTCCCTATTAATGATTAAAGTGAAACGCTTTTCTTACACATTAGTCTCCGGGCCAGCCAAAGACTAGAAGAAGTTCAGTTTTCTTGAGGCTGGGTCAATCTTCATTTTCTTTGGTAACCTGCTTCATATGAGAAACATTTCATCATGAAATTTAACTTTTTCTCCCAAAATCAACACTGCATAAAGACTTGCTGCATTTAAATCCTCTGACTCTTGATGTGGCATCACCCTCGTGATGTTGGGTCAAGGCCAAAGCAGTGAAATTTGAGAAGCACACCATGTTTATTTTTTAATTCTTTGCCAAGTCTTCTCTTTCTGTTTCACTGCACAATTTTCACAGCTGTACTGCGGATTATGTCTTTCTTAAATGTGAAAGAAAATGTTATTCTGCTTTTCCGCGGGGGTAACGTCTTTATGGCTTTCCCTACACAGGTGTCTCTGCGTGAACGAGCGTGATAGAGATAGAATGGGAGAGAGAGAGAGTGAAAGATGTCTTAATGGAGTTATGCAAATGGAGGCGGCCCCTGTAATCCCCTGGCGATGTATTCCACCAGAGATGTGGACCGTACAGCTGTGTACAACGGGGATCCACGCTGTGCATTTCCTCTCTGCTTGTACACAAAAAGCTCCGATACAGCTGTATATCTCCATCCATGTAGTGTGAATTAAGTTCACCCCCGCCGCCTCTTTCAGTATCAGTCCCCTTCTGTGTCCTGCCTGCCAACATCTTCCCATGCCAATAAACTTACAGATTTGAATTGTTCTTTTGGTAAAGATGATTTCTTTCTGGTGTTTTAGGCCTTTGTTTCCACAGGCCAGATGAAGATATGAAAGGGGAGATAGAAGGGGAATGACACGCAGCAAAGGGCCGCAGGTCGGAGTTGAACCGGCGGCCGCTGCCACTAGGAGTAAACCTCTACATATGTGCGCCTGTTCTACCAACTGAGCTAACCCGGCCACGACTTGCTGATTTCTGGATGCAGGCGTGCGTCCAGGGTTTTTATCCCTATATTCAGAGCGAGAAAACATTAGTTGCAAGTGAACATTCAGTATTTATCCCTTTGATTATTTATAATGCTGCTTGTGTGGGAGTTTGTTTACATGTTTATGTGTTATGGCATATGATTCTGTTCTTTGGATACATTGTAGAGCAGAGATCTTTTACGCCCGAGTGCTTCCAGGGTAAAGATTTATGTGCATTTTTTTTAATGGTGCTTTATAGTTTTCTTGTGTATGTGTGTGTTACTTCATTTTATGCTTGTGTCTCTGTTGATGAATGTGTCCTTGAGGCCGATTACACCCGGCGTAATGTGTATATACGTGCAATAAAACTTGTGAATTAAAAGGGGATTTTATTCAGTTTGTCTGAATAAACTGGCCTGATGTAAGGCGTGTATCTGCCTCGTGCATAAACAGTGTGATATCAGGAGGGTTGAGCATCGATTGGATTCAACAATTACAGTTCTTGTCCATTCTCGATTCGGATTCTTTGAAGGGTGGAGTTGAAACGGGTCACATGCTTATTTCACAGATAAGAGGAACAATTGGGATTTACCGGGCTTTTTCAAGTTAAGCACTGTTTACTGTGCTCCATGGCTGCTATGGAAACCGAAACTCACAAAATTAAGATGGCGTTTATAAATGAGTTGAAAAAATGAGCGATTAATGCTAATAATAAAAATGAATAAATAAAAACACAATCATCTCCTTCGTGATGAAAAGTGAGTGCAGGGTTGATGCGTCCGTGTTGGAGAAAATCTAATGACCCCTCTGATAGGGGTACCTGTAGCATACAACACCTTTGCCTTAATGGCGACTTTTTCTAAAATACCCCTGGTTCTGTGGTGTCGGCGCTTCAAATCTGATGCCTTATCGCTTTCAGTGCGTGGACATTTAGACATGTTAAAGTTGGAACTGATGACCAGATTTTCCAAACTATTCCAAAAAAATAAAAAATCCAAATAGGCCTGCACGATTAATTGTAATAAAATCATGATCCACCTTGTTCACGATTTCGTTTTTTAAATAACTTTGATATTGTTTTCAATTTTTTGAAATCTCATTTAATTTCACGAGCTGACTGCATCACAAATGCTACTACCGTTTTTTAAACATAGGCTGTAGAAAATAGGTTTTAAAGCACTCCCAAGCTCTTCTCTTCATCAAGCCTCTATGTAGACGGGCTTGTGGTTGTGCAATGTGCTATAGGGGTAAACAAAAATCTGGTTTGGACATACTGCCATTTTTCTTGTTTTGTCATGGTTCATGACAAAAATCCTGAATTGAGAATCATGATTCATATTTTTCCCCAAACCGTGCAGGCCTATGTCCAATGGAATCAGAATTTTCATTTCCTAGTTAAAACTGGTTTTCAATGCCCAATCCTAAATATCAGCATGTTTGTGTGTGATGTGTGTATGTGTGTGTGTGTGTGTGTGTGTGTGT
>NC_045756.1:1224751-1225928 GCF_008692095.1 Etheostoma spectabile
GTGTGTGTGTGTGTGTGTGTCTGTGTGTCTATGTGTGTTTGTGTGTGAGCGATGTCTGCAAATGAGTCAAGCCGACCGGCCTGGTCCGCTCTGCTGAGCGGGTGACCTCTGGCTCCCAGAGAAAAAAAGAGATAAAGGAAGGAGTGGGGGGACTGATGCAGGGAAGCCTCGCTCCCACCCTCCTCGCCGTCTCCCTCCAATCACCCCCTCCGGTGACTCACACACCCAGCATGAGTATAGGCCTCTACCCACAACCCCCTGCTGCTTGTTTAGAAAAAACAACAGAGGGAGACAGTGGGATCACAGAGGAGCTGGCAGGGAGGGCGGGAGGAGAGACAGTGGGAGAGAGAAAAGAGGAGGGGAGAGATGAGGTTTTGAAGGCACGGTTGCAATTAGGTACTGCAAACAAATAAGACTTCATTTAAAAGTGAGTTCCCCCTTAACAACAGATGACATCGATGGAGCTGGGTGTATAATATATGGCAAAAAGTATGTGGACATATGTAAATATGGTTTTATAAATGAAAGTGAATCTGAGACTGTTCATCGTCATAGCAGTCAATCTTTTTCCTTTTCCGGTCAGTAGATAGAGTGTGTAGAGTGTGTGGGTGTGCTGAATGAATATATGTGTTCAGAGGGTGACATCGCACCCACAGGTGTGATTAATGCTCCTGACCCGAGTCAAAGGTTACAGATTTACGGAAAAGAAATAAAAACTTTGTTCCTTTTTTGCTCTGTGCTCCTGCGGTCCACAAAGAAACAGACGAGGGACGGCAGAAATGATTCTGAGTGTCTTTTTGTCAGGGTTAGAGTTACACAGGTATGCCGGTCCAAATGCCACCTAAACCTACATTGTGTCATTTTTTGAGTTGATTCTTAGCAACTACAAAAGCTTTGTTCTTTTACAAATATGTGCTCATTCCTGTGTAATTACTTCCACCAAGTAATCAAAGTATTCTCGTAAGCGTAGAATCTGTCTACCGTTACACGTCGTAGAGGCAGGCACGTAGAAATAAACAACAAGATGGGTGCCGTAATTTAGTAATTTTCTATCTTTTAGGGACAACACCGAGCCCTAGTTTCCATTAACACTTAAAAATATGAAGTATAAACACATAACATTTCCTGGATGACTTAAATGTACACACTATACACACACACACACACACACACACAC
>NC_045756.1:1225938-1227831 GCF_008692095.1 Etheostoma spectabile
ACACACACACACACACACACACACACACATACATAAGCACACCTGACACTCCTCCAATCCCATTAAGATGTATTTAAGGATGTTCTAATGGAAATTGATCAGTGATTAAGATCATTTCAGGTTAATCCAATTAATCAATGCCTGCTGATTAGGATGGTGGAAAAAAGGCAAAGGATTCATCACAACCCCCTTCGGCCTGCAGACACTGCAGTTAGCCGGGAATGTTAAACAAGGCTGTGTCACCTTCAGGTCTGGTTGGACTCTGGTTGAAGAAGATTTGTGAAAAAAGTCAAGGTAAGAAAGACGTGTGGCAGAGGGAGGAGGGGACTCCAGAGCCTTTAGGAACAGCAGAAAAATAAGAAACAGCTAAATGGAAAGTAAGAGTTGCTGCTTGTGTGCCCTCTGCAAAGTTGTATGTTTTGTCGACAAAATAAAGTGAACTCAATGGAGGGGTGGAGAGAGATCTGGAGAGTAATTCAGAGAAAAGGATATGATGCTTAACTATGTGTCTGACAGAGAGAGAGAGAGAGAGAGAGAAAGAGAGAGAGAGAGAGAGAGAGATAGAAAAGTGCATGAGATGACGGAAATTACTCAAGTCAACTGAAAAACTAAACGATAAAACGGCACTAAGATCTTATGCAGACTTGATGTTTTGTTAACTCACGCTACATGTTTAAATCGGCCTCTTTGCTCGACTATGTCCCCAACATTGCGGACAAAAAGAGTGAAAGACAGCATTACCTTGTGCTATTCTACTATGGATGGATATGACTTTGATTAACCACAACAAGTGATGTGGAAATCGAACCGTGGGCAGCCGACCAAATTCTCTGATCTGCCTATTGTCCGAGAGCCAGACGCTGATCGTTCAGGTAAATGATAAAGTGACGAGACACTGCTCAAACTGCGTGTCAAACGACGAGTGATCTAGCCCAATTCAGCACGATCTGAAGTTGGTAGCAATCAATTCAGGGTTAAATATTAAGCTCAATCCATATCGTCGCTGCTCATCTTAAGACACACTTCTTATTTTCTTCAGAAATCCTTTGGGAAAAATCAAAAGCTTGACAATCTGGCACGTGCACCGGATCTCACTACAAACTGTCACATTCTGTCGGTGTGATGACAAGCAGTTTAATGACCTAAAGGAAAACAGCTACAGAAACGTCACAACCATTATAATTAGCTCAGTCAGGAAGGGCTAAATGAAGGATGATTGACACAGTCTGTTGCAAGACGGAATACACAGGATGATTTGGAAAGAGGACAAAGGGCAGTTCCTGACCTACAGAGAGCTTCAGCTGCTTCGTTTAATACTTTTTGGGAGAAACAAAGCTCTTGGACAGAGTTCGGCTTCAGAGGGATCGGCTTTCACTTGTCTTTTGCACTCAAACAAATACCTCTTTGCCTCATTTTAGGCTGCCAAGAGAGACTTTTCCGTCCATTTTTCTGTTTGCCTTCATCTATTTGTTGGCATGCATTCTCACTTCATCTCAAGCAATGTTTGCTTTCAGTCTGGAACTGTGGTGGGAGGTAGATTTGGGAGCAGACAATACTAGATGTCCCTTCAATTTTTAAGGTGGACAAACACTTTTGACCCTTTGTCCTGGTTGACTGGAACCTCTTTTTTCAGTTGTTTCAATGTGCCTGCACTTAGAATGTCTTGCACTGTTGCTATTTATGGTTATACCGAATGTCTTTTATTTTATTTTGTTTACAGTTAAAGCTTTTATTGAGGTTTTCAAATGCCTCTCGCCCCCCTCTGGTTTGGTTTAGTGTATATCGACATGTTTAATTTCCGGGATTGTTCAGGTACAGCCGGAAATTCTGACGTTCTAACCTCCGGTGGATTTCTCAAGACTATGGTTACCTGGTCCTCAGATCTCTGCAGGG
>NC_045756.1:1227841-1231271 GCF_008692095.1 Etheostoma spectabile
CAGCTAGCTAGACTATCTGTCCAATCGGAGTTTTCTGATACACGACTAAAACAACGGTTGAACGTACACATGTTCGCCAAAACAAGTTCCGCTCAAGACAATTGTGGTTGGTTTAAAGAAATGCCAATAAACCAGAGCATGTTTTTCTCCCATCCCAGAATGCAACGTGGACTAGGCAGACCTGGAGGAAGGTCTGGCAATGCGAGACTAAATGGAAATAAACCCTCAATTCACCAAGTTAGATGTGAAAATATGTTGTTCTATGCGCTGTTTACACCAGGTGTCTGACTATCGTCCAGCGCGGGCTGTTTTTCAGAGACAGATCAGTAAATTAGTAAAATAAAATTACAAAAATACAATGTACTATCACCCAACCCTAGCACAGCATTCAAATGTGGATTTAGAATTTGAATGTGAACATCATCAATGAAGCTTGGAACTATTCACACTGGTCTGCTGTGGGCATAGCCGAGGGCCATAACAATAGCAAAACCTGGGACACCTACACCCTGGGTCAGAATGGGGTGTGAGAGTGGCTGGAGTACGAGGCTGTTTGGGCATTTTGTAGGTCAGTAAGAGAATAGCAGCCGATGGGGGGGTTTGTGACGGAGTTCGGGGGCCTGGACCCTTCAGTGGCCAAAGCACAAATGCGAGGCCGTGTTAGAGCAAAAGGGTTTTATTTATAGGGCAATTTATTAGAGCTGTTGGAGAGAGACGGGAGCTGCCGGTGAACACTTTCTCTCTCAATCTCCCAACACTCGGATGCACGCAGACACAATTTCATAAATTTTCTCAATCTGCACCTGAAGCAGTTCACACATGCTTTACTTAGAGGATGACACACCTGGTGTGGGCAGTTAGTCATTCATTCCAGCATGGTGGGCAGACAACACACACTCACCATAATTCACCCTGCCTGGAGAAGAAGATAGAAGGATCCAAGCATAACGTTTTATAGATCTTAGTAATAGTATACTGTAGCATGCTGAATGTTTATACAGAACGTTCTGATACCTGTTTCAACTGGCAGACAAAGAAAAAACATCAATACCAACTGCTGCATATATTCAATATGACATGTTGAAAATATGACAAACTAGGCTAAAAGAAAACAAATTACAGATTGAATAATACATTTGCTGTTTTGTTAAATACCATACTTCAGAGGGTGTGAAACTGTCTTTAATAAATGATTGTGGATTTTTAATTTGGTTATGTTTCCCCACAGAGACACGCAGAATGAAAGAGAAGTATGTGGTGGGGACCGAGAGAAGGGATGGTGAAGGGCAGTCGTGGGGAGAATGGAAAGCAGAGATCAAGTACAGGAAACGAGGGAGGAAATGAGAGCTCAGAGGGTGGATGAAGGAAAGCTCGGTTAAAAATCGCCATTCAGTGGCTGATTAACTGATCCACGTGACCTTTCTGGGTCATAAAATACAGATACCTCTCTACTTTTACGTGCACTTTTAGTCACACGGGTCAATCTGGCTTTAACTTTGCAAAAACGTACCATTCTGTGTAAGTAAAATGGTAGCTACACATTTGCAGGCTGCTGAGAACGAAAGTATTATACGTGGAACACGATGAGCAACATTGCAAGCCAGATATTTAGACATGATTCAAACGTACTTTGTTAGTGTGTGCAGGTGACAAGTGTGTATCCTTACACTCCTTATACACACCACACAAGGAGGTATTTTTCCTGTTTTTCTCCCATTTAACCCTGCCTCTCCTCATACGTTAAAAGGGCTTGCTCTGCTAAATTATAGTTAAAAAGTGCAAACTGTGCGGTCTGGAGAAGAAACCAAAGAAAGACAAAGAACGGGTGAATGACAGCGAGGCCCCGTGTGCGATAAAGCACCTGATTGAATTATTTACCTCCTCCATAAACATTTCCCTCTGCCACCTGAAAGAAAAGGGCCTTCCATCCCTGAGTTATGACAGTAACCTGGTTTTGGCAGCAGGCTTCTTCAGGAATAATAGGCCTTTCTGGGCTAAGTTATAGCACAAGGAAGACTTTCCCTTACAATTCACTCGCTTTACCACCACTGTGCCACGAGGGTGCTGTGGAACCTGGCATGGGAAAACGCCGGGGGTTCAGGAAGTACTGAAGGACCGTTGTGCTTACTTCATAAACTTGTCACAGCTCCTTTTCATTTTATTTCCCAAACAAACCCGATCATCCCCCCACTCCCCCCTCCCCCATGGTGCATCTAGCTGCGGCGTAGGTCAGTTAATAAATACATCAGTTCCCAAAAAAATAAAAAGTGCTGCGACGTTAAAAACGAGATAAAATATGGATGAGGCTGCTTCGGTGCTCTAGGCGTGTCAAGTGTGATTTAAAATGAGGAAGGGATGCGCGGAAAGGAAAGAGGAGATTGCTGAGGAGAGCATAGACAGCCAGGGTGACCTTTGACCTCCAATAGCAGCCAGTCAGGTAATTCTGCTGAGCTGAATTTCACAAAACAGCCACTAGGGAGACACCTGCCTAAATTCATCAGCTTTACTGATTAGGAAGAAGCGCACGTCAATCTGTGGCCAATCTGTCAGTGTTTGTGGGAGTGTGTGTTTTTGGGATATAAGGTGTGAAAGTGTCTGTATAGGTTTGAACGTGTGTACTTGTCAGCGTTGCGTGTGTGTGTGTGTGTGAGTCATAGGGCTGTGTGTGTTTTGGTGACTGAGTGTGCGTGCATGTTTAAAGGTGCTACCTTGATGGATTTTATATAACTGCTGCAAACAAACATGATGTGCAGCCTGACTCTTTTAGCTCAGATTTAGAGGGAAAGCTACTCGATAAAAATCATTTTGAATATTTCTCAGTAAAGAGAAATCCAATGATCATTTAAATACATTAAATAAAGGGATTTATGGGAAATGTGGTCTCAAGGAAAGAATCAACTTAGGGAGTATTTTTGGTAGCTCTGTCCACCGTTCATGATGGTAAGACTATTATTGTACTACTTCCTGATGTAATCACTGAGAAAACTGAAAATGCAGATGGGGCACAAACAGACAGAAAGGTTTCTAAGTAAGAAACTTATTAGAGCAAAAACAGAAGCTGAGCTGTAAAACGATTACTCTCCTTTGTAGACATCAATCCATTAAGACTGACTCTGGTTCAACTTTGACTTTGTCCTTCTCCTGTTCAATAAGGAATGCAAGCTGAAACTAGAAATAAAATGAAAGAAACATCCTTTAACCCTCCTGTTGTCCTCTGGTCAAATTTGACCGATTTAAAGAATGCCTATATGTTAAATATGGGTTTCTTTTTAACAAAATTCCCACAAAAAATGGATTGGAATCTATACAACGCTCTTTGCAAATACAATTGATCACTTTCATTCCTGACTAAACTCATCTGCACATTCCTCTGATCTTAACAATTAATCAAAATAATTCCTAATTTCTGCTTTTTTAACTCAAATATTAG
>NC_045756.1:1231281-1231395 GCF_008692095.1 Etheostoma spectabile
GTATAAATGAGGGTTATTGACCATGAATTCCCAAAAGTACTGTAAAACTAGTGGTAGTAAGGTGGTGTTAATGAAAACTAAAAAAAAAGTCTGAAAAAGGGACAAAAATGTCAA
>NC_045756.1:1231405-1231820 GCF_008692095.1 Etheostoma spectabile
CCGTTTTTGACCCGGGAGGACAACACAAGGGTTAAGCTCTTAAAATAATAGCAGCGGTGTGAAAAAGGAACTTTGCATCGTGTCAGCCTTGGACTCATTATTCATGCATCACAATGAATTGACAATGATGTATTGATGTTTCTACACATACCGTGTGTGTATGAAGTTGGGTGTATTTTTTGTTTGTGTGTGTGTAAGTGTGAGTTTGTCCTCCACTGGTCACAGAGCCACGGGCTAGGAAATGGGCTTTCCTGTCGTTCAGAGGGGCTAAGCTGACAGAGCATGAAGGCAACCATAAAGCCCCAAACTGCCTCCTGATACTGGCCGCCTCGCTAGCTAATCATTACACATCTTCCTCTCATGTGTTCAGCACTTTTTACTCCTCTTTTCTCACTCCATCCAGGCCAACTCATCC
>NC_045756.1:1231830-1235541 GCF_008692095.1 Etheostoma spectabile
CATCTGACCCCGCTCTCTCACCTCTGCTTGCGTATCGCTTCTCCTTTTTTTGTTGTGTGTGAAAGTGACATTTTGTGTGAGTGTGTGGCTGTGAGAAAAGAGTGTGTGCATGTTGGTGTGCACTCTGCAAAAGGATTCCAGCTCTGAGAACTACCTTGCATGACCTCTAAATCTGCTGAGCGCTCACAAAAAGGAACTCTGCTTTCTCCCTTTGCTGTTTCCCTCCATCAGAATCTCACGCAGCGGCGAGGAGTTTTACTTTCGACTGTGCAACACGGCAGCTCTGAGAAGGGGAAGCACTGCCTGCTGCCAGCCTCGATATGAAGAGCAGTCACCAGTTTCTCCCCAAAGTGTCTCTCACAGGCAGCCAGAAATGTGCCGTTCTTTCAACTGGAACACTCAATTCTAGCAAAAAAAATAAAATAAGAGGAAGCTTTTAAATCCCGGAGGTGACACACTTGTTAATGTGCATTTCCTCTTAATAAACAGTGACACAGAGCGGAAAAAAAATCTTCCTTTACATTTCACACAATCCTAAGTCATTACAACCACCACGACCAGTAGACAGGGCTCACTGGGCAACAACCGAGGCATGAGTGACCCCCGCTGACCGCTGGTGAGCCACTGGGACAAAGCCACAGGTAGTCGTGCATAATTCCACTTCCTGCCCTGTGTAATAGCTTCTGGTGACCTCTGGCTGCACGCCGCGACCCATCATGCCCCATCAAGCCCCATCAAGCTCGTCCCAGTCCTCACAGCACGGCAGCACCGAGGCTGAGAGAGTGAAAGGCTGACGAGGCTGTTATAAAACATACTCCATTAGGTCACTTTTTCACCTCCTCAAACTATCCAAGAAATTTCTTCATTATGTCCGTAATGGTTTCTGATTAGGGCTGGCTACCGAAACCTGGTACCGATATAGCGCTGGTTCCTAAGAGACCGAATGACAACACAGATTTCACTGCCTCATATCGGTGCTCTCTGGTGCTCTTAGATGGATGTTACAGGCAACAGAATCATCACTGCATGACGCTAGATAACACTACACTTGGCAGCACGTAATATTAATGTTAGCCTAGCGTTAGCTAGTAGCTGGCTTAAACACGGTAAAATGCTGACAGCTATTTCACTGGAAAGGATTCCAACATGCAGCAGTCTGCAGCTAAAAACACAGAGCAGACTAGCTGCACTTTCAGACACCATGGCCACTGCCGGAGTCGGAGTTGTTGGAGAAACAACAGCGTTCAATTTCCCCTCGTAAGCGCATGGTGCATTCAATGTTGTTGATTCCCTTCTGCCATCTAGTGGTTCTTTTTGTTGACTGATCAAACAAGTTATTGCTATAAGTAATTGTTATCACATTTTAAATAAACAATTTTAAATGGACCATATTGGGTGCCTGGCTAGCTAACCTGGTAGAGAGGGTGCCCATATGTAGAGGTTTACTCCTCGACGCAGCGGCCGCCGGTTTAACTCCAACCTGCGGCCCTGTGCTGCATGTCATTTCCTTTCTCTCTCCCATTTCAAGTCTAAAACTGTCCTATACACATACAGGCCTGAAAAAAATGAATTAAAAATTGACTATATGGACTTAGCAACTCTTACAGTCCCCATACAGCTCATTCCACTTTAAAAAAGCATGTCTTGGTATATTTACACACTAATTAATACTGTTACTGTATCAAAAAGTGACTTTTGGTACAACAGTAATATTTATCAACGTAATATTTCATGCATTCAGTGTTTAAAGGAGCGGCACGCCTGATTATATATACATGTTTTTTCCTTATCTAAAAAAAAAAAAAATCACACACACACACACACACACACACACACACACACACACACACCCACAGCTGCAGCGGTGATGACACGTGAGGATGTGTTAATTCACCCCTCTAAGTTTCCTTATCATGTGTGCTGCTTGGCCATTCATTAATAGTCCTGTTTTAATTAGCCATTAGTGAACACACTCCCCATGTCAGAGATATGAGATGGGAGTGTGTGTGGGCATAGAGAGAGGAGAGTGGGAGTAGGCATTCTGCAAGGAAGTAAGAGATAAGATGTGTAGTGTGTGTGTGTGTGTGTGTGTGTGTGTGTGTGTGTGTGCGTGCGTGTGTGTGCGTGTGAGTGCGGACAGCTCCATTCTCCCACTGTGGCGGCAGAACAATTGGCAGGGACATGCTGTTCAGTGGGGCCTCCTCCTCATTATTGGCCCACTGCTCACTTGTGAGTCATATCATTGTACTGCAAGACAATGGCTGCCAGGGGCCCCACCCGAC
Source organism: Etheostoma spectabile (assembly GCF_008692095.1). Taxonomy (NCBI): domain Eukaryota; kingdom Metazoa; phylum Chordata; class Actinopteri; order Perciformes; family Percidae; genus Etheostoma; species Etheostoma spectabile. Next base: position 1,234,113 of record NC_045756.1, read on the forward strand.
ATGATACCCGCCTCAACACACACATGCCAGTCCAGCTAGAAGCTTAACTCCCCCCTCCTCTCCCATCTTCATGCACCCGCACGACAATCACCCCTCTTCTACGTCTCAACCCCGCAATATCGCCGCACGTGATTGGCTGCAGCACGGACACCCGACGCTGGTCAGAGTCCACGGTGAGAGAACGGGGGATTAAGCCTAATTAGCATCAACAATAAAAACAAACAAACACGGATGGGGGAGAGGGGTCACCGAGGCAATCCCACTGTCTCGCTTAATTAGCATTGTTTACCAAGTGACACAGTATTTTAAGGTGTGAGCGCGCAAGGGCTAAAATTATATTTTACTTCCTGTCAAAGATTATTGATAATAACTATTGATTTAAAGTTCCTTCTGTACTGTTCCGTAAAATGGGCCCTGCTGCTGTAAACTGAAAATCTTCGATATAATACATATGTATATATACACACTATTCTAAAAAAAATGACATGTTTTGGTTTACTATTGTGTAAATGGTTTGGGCTAAAACCCTTAGTACCAATTAATGGAAATGTATACTTATTCAAAAAGAAATCTAAATACATTATTTCCATAACCATACATTAAGCCACAAAAGTGCAACTATGGAGAAACAAAGTATTCACAGGCTCTCAAACGTACGTGTGTCCAGGTGGCAGGGTTGGCTCAACTGGTAGACCAGGCTTTACAAAAAGTGCATTCCAGCGTTACAGCACTGACAGGCTCATGCTTCAAAAAACTGGTAATTCTGGTAATTAGCAGATTTTTTCAAAAAAATTAATAAAACTTTAGCTACAAAAAATTTAAATGTCAATGCATTGACTTTTCACCTACAGCACACGGTAATTGAGGAAGATCTGGCAATAAAGGGTCTTCTGTTGTCGGTAGAACTGGAAGAATCTGAGGACCAAAGAGGAGTATTCTGGAGAATAAACATACATCAGCCTTACGTCTGTGATGCCAGTTATTGTGAAGCATAAATGAAACTGCGACTTTAGCCTTTTGTGACAAAACTAGGGCTGCAACTAACATTTATTTTCGTTGTCGATTAATCTGTATTTTCTCAAGATGACGTTCTCAAATTTCTGTTTTTGAACTGTTGCAAAATATTCAATTGAAATGCAAAACATTGTCATTAATGAAACATGAATATACAGCATATTATTTGCCATAGAAATATATCAGCACATTTCCACAGCATGGAACTAATAGGAAATCCACCACTAGGGTGGTAGAGTCTGCACAGAGCTCTATGGATGAACTGTTACTGCTGTGAGCCAGGCCTTATTGCCAGTTCCACAATTCACAGAAAATTCCACCAGATGTCTTTCTTTTCGGCCGGACGTTTGTTACCTTCCGCTTCATTTGTGTTAGAATTTGTATACTCCAGTGGATTTCTGAGTACTATGGTTAC
>NC_045756.1:1235551-1235813 GCF_008692095.1 Etheostoma spectabile
GATCTCTGCAGGGTAAATCCAGACAACTAGCCAGACTATCTGTCCAATCAGAGTTTTCTCTTGTACGACGAAAACTGCTTTTGAACGTACACATGTTAAACCAAAACAGGTTCCTTCCCAAGACTATTTTGCAGCGGCGCCGTGGCTCCGTCTGGCGCTTAGCACCGCCCAAGACAATTGTGATTGGTTTAAAGAGATGACAAAAAACCAGAGCACGTTTTTCTCCCATCACGGAATCCTGTATGGACTAGCCAGACCCTCC